>NW_015386961.1:81991-97427 GCF_001527695.2 Protobothrops mucrosquamatus
GGAGAGCTACACATTCACCATTTCTATAATAGTTACTTCATTTGGGAGAGAAAAATTAAAAATATATATTCTGTGATCCTGTCAGAGTGTACCTCAAATGTAGTCTTGATCTAGATTACAAGATTCTTCATTATACATGGCCTCTACAGAAATACTCTTGTCCCGTGGAACTGAATGGTGGTTGCCCCATTTATTTCAGAGCAGTTCCTCTTAAAAAGGCAAAGCAAAAAATTACAAACTCTGCTTTGGCTCAGTCTGGCTCTGCAGTTTCAACTTGTAGATACAGTGGTGATTCGCACTTGAGGACAGCATGCGGAATGCATTAATCTGGTCATCTGTTCCTTAACAAAGCTCCTATATGCTAATCCCTTCCTGTTTCCAAATACTGTTAGCTTATTTTGGGTCAACTAAACTGTCCCTAGGGAAGCCAAATGGGAGTTTCTGGTTTGTATTATTTACCTAGGACCCTAATTTACTTTAAATCTCCCAAGGGTATTTTGCAATTATACATTCCAAGCACTGATTTTACTTGCTTGTTTTTGTATTGTGTTCCACTGATTAAAAAAAAAACTAAATTTGTGCAGGGCATAAACAAGAAAAAGGAAATAAGCATAGAAAAAAATAGTTGTTAGATACACTGGCAAATGATTACACCTGTTCCATTTAATATTTTTAGTTCTGTTTTTTACTTCTTGTCACAGAACTGACATCCCATGTCAGAGTCATGAGGGCCACCTACCCTGCTAACAGAGACTGGAATCAGATCAATATACTCAACATTGTGAAGATAAGGATGCTCCATGATCCAAATGTGGCTTCCAATATTCTCTCAAACCCACCTGGAGCAAATGGAGCCAAAATCTTCAACATTTTATTTTTGTTTTTGAAGCGCTGAAAGAAGAATTTTAAACAGAAGCCTGACAGAAACAATGACTCAAGTTGACACAGAAGTTGAGTTCATTTGTTAACAGTAGTCCTAATACAATCAAAAATCATATGAGAAAGAAAACACATACAACTAAGAAGAAATGGATATTTATTAGATATTCATCAGCTGTATGGTGTTTAACTCCAAAGTTCTTCCAAAGGATGATCCAGATTTATAGCATTATTTCCAGGCTAGCATCTCCTTTCTTGTACAGAAATAGCCTTGCTCTACAGATGTATGATGTGGCACTCTTCCCTTAGAATTACCACATTATCTTCAGGTAGGGTGTCTTGAACAACGGTTTGGAAATTTGTGTTACTTCAAAAAAAATATCTGCAATACTTTGCCACCTTTATTGGATGTTTCCATACTTAATTTAACACATGGGTTTTTTTTCTTTAAAAAAATAAGATTATTCATTGCTTAAGATCAAGGTATCCAAAGGACCATCCTTCTCCAGGATCTTGAGATTTTCTGACTAACCATGTATAGTGAGATGTGATGGTAGTTAGGCTTAACTGGGACACTTTGTCAGTGTCCCAGGTAAGAAATGCCCTCTGCAGAAAGAAATACCGAGTTAACTTTTTGGATGGCATTTCAACACCAGGCAATGATCTTTTTAAAACAAAAACAATTCTGAAGCTTCTAAGTTTGTTTTAATTTTTTTTTACTTCCTGATCAGATACTCTTTATCCATTTTACTCTTTAACTCCTATCGCACTAAGTGTTCTCCAGCTCAACAAAACAAAACAAAATAAAATATTTCTCTTAAAAATAATAAAAGTTATACTTTTTTCTTTTAATTAATAAACCCACATGCCTCTGAATAGATAGATATTGTATTTCACTTCCAAATGAAAGGTCCATGTCATTCAAGCCTAATTTTACAGAGAATTTTACTGTTCAAATTGAGGTCCAATTTATTTTAGATATAACACTCTGCTCTGCATATTTATCACATAATAAATTATAATACATTATTATTCTTGCATGCACAGTGCTCACAGATGTGTATAAATTTAGCAATCAAAATGTTTATTTACAATTTCACGTACCATGCTCTGCATTAGAAAATTAATGAATAACATAGTGTGTTATTTATTAGGCTATGTGATTTTTCCAACCCCCTTTTCAAGTGGTTTTGGCAGTTGGGACATTTGTATTTTACCTACATCTGTGACATTAGCATTGTCATCCCAAACCTGGTCCTTAGATATGTTGAAACTACAACTTCCAGAATATTCAGTCATCAGACCACCTTCATTTCAACTGGTTGGTAATTCTAGGAGTTCTAGAATTAGAATTCTGATCTGACAGAGATCAAGCTGAGGCAGCCACCACAGACTTTCAAAATTTCCATATTGTATCAGTCCCCTGGGGTTGCAGTATGATCTAGCATTCTATACAGAGACTTTTTAGAGAAATGGGAAAATGATACATATTACCTTCTAAACAGCTTTTCACAATACATTTATTTTTTTAAATCATTTAAATCATTTATTTAAATCATTTATTTAAATGATGTAACTGCCCCTTACCTACAAGAGCAGATCAGCTTTACTTCAGCAAGGTATCTCTTGCTCTGTGCTTTTCCTAAGAAGTTCCAAAATTGGAATCACAAATTAGCCTTAAGAAACAGGGACATCCTTGTAAGTGATGGAAATTAACTTCTTGATCAGAATTCTGACCAGTGCCTAAATATGGAATCCATATCTTGACTGCTTATTCTGATTGTTTCACCAAGTGCCATGCAGGCATCAAATGACACACATCCTTTTTATTCCCTACCTTCTAGTCTGCTGTGTTCTCTCTCTCCCCCTCCTCCTTTTTACTCTTTTAACTTCCTGAGTTGCTTCTTTGCAAAAAAAAAAAAAAGTTGGCCATCACATGCTCATTTCCAGATGGGAATCAATCTTTCTTTCTTCAATGAGTTTAATCCTCTCTAGACAATGAGGGAAAAAATGAAAATTACAATATGACTCTGGTGTGTTTGCTTTTTTAGCCACAAAGAGACAGAGAGAGAATGAGAGCTCTTGTCATTAAGTAACTGCTATTCATTTTTATACCCATTCTTGCAACATATATATAGCATGGACATATAATGGAGAATTCATTTGGAGACTGTGGAAGATATATTTGCCTCTTGTCCCCCAGCAATCCGATGGTTCAGCTGTGAGCAGGAGTGACTGCATAAACGATGGGGTGAAAGGCTGCCATTTGAAAGGAAAGAGATTTGCCTGTGTGTTTCTATCATTCCCTTCATCTGTGGCTATCGCACGGTGATTGAGTTACAGTTCAGTGAAAGAGGCTGTGGGAATGAATCAGCCAAACAGGAAACAGCCACAGCATTAGCCCCTCCACCAGATCTTCTGTGACACACATATATTTGTCTAGGCCCTATTCTATAAAGTCAGAAGAGGTGCAGCACTGAAAACCAATTGACTGAAATTGCAATAAATGACCATGAAGCAGACAATCACATGAATACAAGAAGACACAACATCCCAAAGCAAGTACGCCTGGCTGATTTAACTGTTTTGTGGTTTCCTTCATAATCAATGAGATTTTAAAATGCTGAACTTCGATAGGGTCGAGCCCACAGGCAGCTTAGAGGATTCCAAGGTAGCCCATTAGTGAACACAAGGGTTTACTATATTTTACTTATTTTAAACATAAACATATTTTGGCAAAAAAAGGGGGCCTCTGCCTAGAAGGCCTTTTCTCCTTTTTTTTTGCCGTCTTCCATTCATTTTAGAAAAAATAATCTCCTCACAGATATACTGTATGGCTTATCACTCAGTTTTCATATCTTTATTTCCCACTACAGCAGAGGATGAGATGATTGAAGGCAAATATACATGTCCTAGGATAATGTTGCAGGATCCAATCTGAGTCAGTCACCGGGACCAGATGGTTAGATAAGGTGGGCATGAATTTGGGCAGACTCCGGGAGACAGTGGAGGACAAGGGGCCTGGCGTGCTGTGGTCCATGGGGTCGCGAAGTCAGATATGACTTAGTGACTGAACAACCACAACACAAAGGAGGCTTTTCCTTTATTTTCACTTCCCATTTAGAATAAGAGAACTTCAGAATTAAAGCAGGGATGGGATGGGAGTGTTTAACCTCCCCTAGCCTTTGTGTGATGAGTGATATGATACTTTTTCTGCTCCATTTAAAACAGGCATGCATAACTTTGTCGTCCTTGGTGCTCTCTGAGTTTGATTGTTTGTTTTCAAATGTTTTGTTATCCAACTAGGTAACGTCAGCAGCACTAATGATATTTCCTAATCCGGCAATGAAATGTCTGCAAACAAATGATCAAGCTCAGAAAGCACCATGGACTTCATAGTTGAACCCTGAGCTTCATATATTCACTTCTGTTGGTATTTTTTAGATTGGAGTGATCAGATTTTTCATGATGTGTAGAGGACCACTGCCCAAGTGAACAGACCAAGACCTACTTCTGATAGAGTTGGTTTCAGCTATTTTTTTGTTGCCCAGGCCCAGAATGGACTTCCGGAAGCAGCATCCACACAAAGAACCAATTGTTCACATATTTGAATCCCACCACTGGTTGGTTTGAATGGGTAACATGGATGCTATAGGCCAGGGGTCCTCAACCCCCGAACTGTGGACTGGCACCAGTCCACAGCATGCTAGAAACCACGCAAACCAGTGAAGCTCCATCCGTGGGATGCAGGGAGCATGCGAAACCACACCCCCTCTGGTCCACAGAAAAACCTCTCACCACGGAACCAGGCCCTGATGCCCAAAAACTTGGGGGCCACTGCTATAGGCATCTGTAAAGCTACAGATACTTATTTTGCTTCGAAGCCCTCGTCAAAATCAGGCTAATTTTCTGCCCACCCATTGGAGGGCTTTGGGCATTGGTGGGATTCAGCTGGTTCGCACCAGTTTGGCAGAACCGGTAACTAATTTTTTGTTGCCCAGGCCTGGAATGGACTTCCAGAAGCAGCATCCACATAGAGAATTGGTTGCTCACATATCTGAATCCCACCACTGGCTGTGGGAGCTACGCCATTAATAGGGTTAGCTACATGTGTTTTTCAACTGAAATAAATTATAATGGAGTAATAAAACAAAATTATAGTATTTTAGATAAATAAAGGCAATCCAGCATAGTTGTATTTTACCTTAACAGAGAAATTTCCTTTAAAATGAGAAAGATAAATCAAGAGCATCAAAACTCTTCCAGAATGTATGTGCACGATTTAAAAACAACCTCATTGGAAATTGTTTTCCATAAGTCTAGAAAAGTAGAGTAAAATTCAGAGATCATCAGTTTTATTAACAAGGAGCACTGTCAAGAAAACTATTTAATAAAAGGAAACTTTCTTCATCAGTGGAAGTTTGGCAAGAAAAAAACAAAAAGAAATGTAACACAAGCAAAAAAAGGCAAGAAGATCATAAAGATTCAGGATAGCTAGTGTTTTGCTGAAAAAAAACGAAACCAACAAATTAAAAAGTTTTATGTACATCAAAAGCAAGAAACTGGCTAGGGAAGAAGCTGAACCATGGAAACAAAGAAGTTAAAGCATCACTAAATGAGGATAAAGAGACTGTAGAGATGCATGTTTTCTCTACAGAAATTATCAACCAAGTATTTGTACTTTAACCAACATTTTCTGAAGAGACTGAAAAACTGAGGAAAATAACAGTGACAGAAGATCATGAAACTCACAATGATTGGGGGCAAGTCATTACTTCTAAGATTACTTTTCTGAAGATAAAATAATCTTTATATACACTGTATTCAGTTTATGGGCTATGTAATAAATATGAAGCTAAAATAATGCATCAGACTCCATTGACAAATGGAACATGAACTAGTTAGTAGGCATGAAAATTCTTAAATGAGCCATATATTAAATTGCTAATGTTATAATATGTCTCTATATCAGAGGAAACATACAATCATGGAAGAGCTGCAAGGATTGATCTAATTCAACTCTTACAAATGTGTTAGGTTTTTTTTGTATGGATATTCAGGAGAATAAGAATTTTTAAAGCTATAAAATACATCATATGTTGCAGGTAAGTTTGTGCCAAAAATATGTGTGGAGACAGTGGATGTGGTAAATTTTTTTGCCTTTCTCTCATACCAATACAATTTGGATCATTCCACTGATGAAGTGCTTTAAATAAAGTTGTTGCTAATATTTTGGCTCATTTCCCCTCCCAATTCTGTCCTCAAGAAAGAGTAACAGAGCATTTGTTCCTACAGTTGATCTGCACTGCTAGAATGCTTCCACTTCAGCTTTTGACTGGGAAGCATTAAGATGACAGCATTAGTGATTTCCCAAGAAGCATCTAATCATTAACCAACCTCACGCAATTGAAATTCCATAAAAACCACAAGGCAATCCCTACTTCTGGACCATTGTGCTGAAGAAGGCTTACTGGAACTCTTGGCAAAATGTCTTCAAAAGTCCTGATTTTTACTTTATTGCTATCTCCCTAAGCCTGGAAAACCATGTTTGAAATTTGTAATGTGTGCTGTACTATATAGAAAATGTCATAATTTAACCTATGTGTATTTAAATAAAAAATAAGTGGATGTTGAGAATTGGAGGATTCTTTTTCCATGTTTTGAGAAAAGATAGTTCAGAGTAAAAAAAAAAAGAGAGAGAGAAAGTTAGAAAGAGAAAGGGCTTCAAGTGCAGGAAATGCCTTTTTGTTGTGTAACTTGCAGCTCAGCCTAACTCACAATTCTACAGTTCCTTGCCTTTCCCCCATTCTTGAGTTTTCGTTCCCTCACATCCTTCCTCTTTAAAGAGGAAATGAACGGAGTCTGAATCATGCCTTCATTTTTCTAATCAAGTTCCAGTATCCAACTGTGGCTCGTAAAATGCATGTATCGTTGAAAACTACCCATTATGGTTTGCTGTGATCCATCTTTGGCAGGACCTTTTACTGCCCATTCATAGAACTGATTTATTCCCAAGATTTTCTAATGTAATCCTGGGCACCATCCTAAATGTTTGTCTACATGTGCTTTGCATATGCAGCTACAGATTTTGTTTAGTTGAATTTGGATGGAACCATAGTAAAACAGCATTCATGGGCTTAGCTTTGTTCAAGAGGAAACTTCAGAATGATGAAATTATTTTGATGATAGGAGGAATGAGAGTTTTAGTTTTCTGTAAAGAAAAGTTTGTCCAGTTGTAACTAATACATGATGGTTTCATATTCAGCATTTGAGATCACAATCATTAAATATGCGTCTTCTATTTACAGTGTAGATGCCATATTATTTTAGTATAATGGGAATGCAACTATTTGCACTAAAAGTTGTCTCCATCAGTTCTACTCTTCTTTACCTAGCATAACTTTGCAGAGTTGTGTTTCTTTCCTTTCTTTTTAACAAACTAAACGCTACTGAAGTAGTTTTATTCATACCAGCCTGCCCATCTTCTTGTCTTCTTTTCAATAGCAGGGCAATTACATTCAGGAGGAAATATATTTGTCCGAAATCATCCCTTCTCAAGATTTTCCCTGTTGGACCTTGAAAATAAATCAAAGAATGAATGAATGAATAAATGATCAAGATGCCTCCTCCGCATTTCCTGACTCTTTAAACAAAGCACATTTACTAGAATCAGTTGGTGCTCGCATACTTCTAGGGGATTTTTTTTTTTTTGCATGTTAAACTTTGATGTATTGAAATGAAATAAAAGTGGTGAAAGGGAGGGGAGGGACACTAGGAACGACTGTGGTGTAATCCTCTAGGGAACATCATGAGTAAGATTCTTAAGGCTGATCTTTCCATATGTCCTTACTAACAAACACAGTACGACATAATTACAACCATTCCTGTTGAGCTATAAAGCCCTGGAAAATATTAATTCTCCCCAACAAAGTCAGCTAAATTGACAATGGTTGTCTTTGCTGGGTTCCAATGTGGAATTCTCTGTCAAGTGCTCCACCCTTCAGCTATGAAAAAATGAAAGCCAGTTAGTCTCCAAGGTGCCACAACACATTGTGTCTTCTTCCAGATACAATTATAATGCCAACTTACGCAGTTAGCTTAAAATTGCCTTTTCTTGCAGGGAAGGCGAGAAAATCTTTGAAGAACTTTTTAGTTCACATGTACAGGCCAGGCCTATCTAAAAAGAACATACACCAGATCTTCATCCCCACATTCATTGACAGCTCAGGCTTTTCCAATACGCGACTTGTCAGACAGACTTTTCCCCATCTATATCTGCACGAGGAACAATTGGGTAGAAAGTCAGCCCCCCCCCCCCATCCTTCCTTTTCTAAGTGGTAGAGCTTTTGTTCTTTTAAAAGCTGCAACTAAATTTTGTGAAAAAGGAGCAGGAAGTGTGGGATAAGATTGAGAAGTTAGTGTGGGGGGGGGGGAGGAAGGGACTCTTAAGCCTCTTAAATTATCAGGGAAATGTCAGGGATCATATCACTCTAAGAAACAGGTAACCGGTTTAGGTAGACATACTGTACAATGTAAGATTTCTTTTTATTTTAACTGGGCCTGTTTAAATCTATTTTATTTTCTCTGCTCATTACTATATCTCCAGTCTGTGGCATGCTTGATAAAGTTCTATTCTATTTACATCTTGGGAGATTAAACTATGTTTCAAAGGGTGGGATGTTGGCAGGGTGGGATGACCAATTTCCCCAGTCACATATGCCAGCTTACAGGACAAAGTGCCACAAGACTGATTTAATTTCTTTCCCCTTTTACTTACCTGTGAGTCACAAAGACTATACAGCTTGTATTTCTCTCACCTGCTGAGATTAGGAGAAAGGATCCCAACTAAAAGCATTTCCAAAGAAGGAAGTAGAACTAAGGTGTGTAAGTTTGCTTTTATACTGTTTCTGGAGCAGAATGGCGAGGCTTCCAGCTTTTTACTCTAAAGGCTCACCCCTGATGCTACAATATCTGAATGTTCTCAATGGGTAAAAATTACCCATTATTTCAAAGGGAGTGGCAGGGTGGGATGATCAATTTCCCTAGTCACATACTGTATGCCAGCATACAGGACAAAGTGCCACAAGATTGATTTAATATTTTTTCCCCTTTTATTTACCAATGAGTCACAAAGACTATACATGTTCTATTTCTCTCACCTGCTGAGATTAGGAGAAAGGATCCCAGCTAAAAGCATTTCTTGGAATGTAGGTGGTAGAAACTCTAATTACTAATTACTTTTCCAAAGGAAGTAGAACTAAGATGTGTAAGTTTGTTTTTATAAGGTTTCTGGGGCAGAATGATGAGGCTTCCAGCTTTTTACTCTAAAGGCTCACCCCTGCTGCTACAATATCTGAATGTTCTCAATGGGTAAAAACTATAAAATGTTGAAAATCCAATATCTCGAAGAGAATGTGAGGCTAGAATTTCCTTTTGTCCTTTAGGGTTTTTTGTGCAGAACCAAGTTGTGAAGGAAAAGCTACTGACTCACTGATACTATGCCCTATAGCAAGGGTCCCCACTCCCAGTCCGTGGACCAGCACTGGGCCACGGCATGCCAGAAACTGGCCCGCGCAAACAATGAAGCCCTATCCATGAGATGCAGGCTGCACACGAAACCACACACACCCTCCAGGCCACAGAAAAACCTTTCTCCACGGAACTGGTCCCTGGTGCCCAAAAGGTTGGAGGCCACTGTCCTATAGGGTGGGGAAAACCTTTGGCCTTCAGATGTTGCCAGTTTCCAGCATCCAGACCTTAAGTGCCCAGTAACACCTGGAGAAAAATAGGTCTAAGTCCAGCTGTTCCAAAGTGACAGAGTCACAAATGAGAAGGCCTTCCTCTGGGCAGATATGCTTCTGATATGGAGCAGGGAGGTATTCTCAGCATGTCCCTGTGGTCTATTCATGCTAGGCAGATTTCACCCAAAGCAAAAGGTCTCAGATGTATCTTGATTTGCTAATGAATTTTCCAGCTGGGGTGCTTGTATATTGTGCACACAGGTCCAATATGTCCATACTAGTGATTTTCCTCTGTTGTTATACATGTTTTTCTGTTCGCCCAAAACCTGGTTGGTAATGAAGTGGGAGACAGCCATGGACAAAAGGGAAAAATGTTTTCATGGCTGGAGTAAATGATGCAGAACAGGAACGTCCATGGGAAGGTCAAAGAAGTCCATGTGATCAAAGACCTGCTCTTTTATGCATGTATCACTATGGTTCCTTTCTAACTGCTAAATTGTGGGATTGTGGGAACGTGCACATATAAAGGGTCATGTGGTTATGATTTCCATTTTGATTTTTTGATCTCTTGCAGACATCCAGAAGCAGTAGAGTTCTTTTTTAAAGTTTTCGCTGAAACTGGTTTTTATTTTTTTTATGCTTAATAGGAAAATGGATAATGAAAATAATAACTGTTCTTATTTTAAAATACTCTCAATAATCAAAATCAAATGATGCAGGAGCAAAAGTTCTGTTCACATCACCTCTTTTAACGAACCATATTACTGTCATATTCTCTATTGTTACTGAAGACCAGGAAAAAAATGCAGGCTGAAGCCATAAAAAGTTACTTTACAATCCTTAGCTCATAATGTGATAGAATTAAAATCAAGTTTCCTTATGTACTATCTTTTGCCAGAGCTAAACTGAGCAATTGCAGACACTAATTTGACATTAAGTCTTAGCATGCAATGATGTTCTTTAATCTACATTCACATTTCTAAAAATCTCTCTGCCTTTTATCTTTATAACCAGGATAGTGTGCAACTGTAATTAAAATAATATGAAACACAATAAAACATAACTATACGATCATGACAAAACCAGATTACAGTGAAGGCACCAAATATATGTATATATCATTCATATATACATGCACACACTCACATAAATGACAGCATATTTTCAATTTTCTGTTCATAATAAAAATCACAAAACCAAAAACAGATGATGTAAAACCATAGTCACTGATATACACTACAAATAAATAAACAATTGCTGTGCTGTTGCTGTTTTCTGTATAATGAGGACTGCGCTGGGAGGCCCTAGTGTTCCTTTGGTGTTCATAGCTTGGGTCTCCAAACAAATAAAAAAATAAAATAAAAGTTGGGTGGATAGGGAGGGACAGCTCTTTCTTTCTCTGCTTAAGCCTAATTACATAGCTAGGCTTGCCCCTTCTGGAGGAATCCAGCTCATGGAGTGAATCTTGCCTTTGAAGATTTTTATGGCTGTCACCACAACAAATATGAAAATCCTAAATTGTAAGGGGCCTGGTATTTGCTCTACAGTCAGGGACATCACAATTTTCTAGCAGTAGAAGGGTAGTTAAATGGCAAGGCACCAAACAAATATTTCTCAATTTATGTTCTTTACTACTTTCCTAAAAGCGTGGGTATAAAGGCCTTCACTTAAAGGAATGTTAAATGTTTTCTTCTCCTTCCCTTGGTGAAATAGTTTTGCTTCATGGATAGTTAATCCAGTTGGTTTCACTACAATTAGAAAATAAGAAAACCGAATTCAAATTGGTAGGAATTTGGAACGCAATGGGGAAAAAATGGGTACTAAGCTTTTGGTTTCATAGATCTATAACTGGAAGAACAAAGGAAATTGAATTCTTGGAAATGTTAGTATAAAGGAAGATGGAAATTAAGGAAAGTAATAGGAATTTTTTTGTTGGGCAGCTTGAAGTCAGCAAGGATATCAGCACTGAGCCAAACCAGAATCACATCAACAAAAGTGTATAAATTGTAGGATAGCTTACATAATAGCTAAAGTTGATATCTACATTGGTAATCTAATCCACAATTGGACTAACCAGTACAAAATTTAGATGTACCCCAACTAGTCAGAAATGTTCAGAATTGATATTAAAAGGGAAAGGTGTCAATCATAATTCTTTCTCTTAATAACAACAATTGCAGTCACAAAGGTACAGTAAAAATGAGGATTTTAAGCAACTGCATTAAGACTAAGGTGGGAAAATGTTCATGTGATAGTTTAATAAAGGAAGTTGCAAATGACAGGGATGTATTGAAGGCTCAAAATATTGTCTTAAAACACACACACACACACACACATAAACAGACACCACCTACTTTGACCTATTTTCTCATCCCAACACCCATTTTTTCTGTAGACAAAAATGTTTTTATTCCTTTCTGCTATTCAAATCAAATGAAATAATAATTTATTACAGTCCTAAAGTCAGATTTTTCTGCTATTCTGACTTTGGCAACATTCTATTTCCTTGCTTATTCTCCATCCCTTTCCCTGAATTTAGAAGTTTCAGAGATGACCAGCCAGTTGAATGAATCATATCATCAATGTGATTATTATTAGAATTCTACATGTTGGATCCAATTAGGCTACATGACAATGTCATAAAGCCAATTCAGATTGAAGGCAGGAAGACTCATCTGGTTCTGAAGAGCTATTGTGGAGAAAATTACATATTTTTTTTTGCCTAATCCCACCCCTATATCACTAAGATATGAGAATACTTTCTTAGGGATTCCAGTATTCACAAACTGTAGATTTCCAGCTATGGCAAGACTTTGCTAGACATCCCTGCTCCCATATATCATTTTAGCAATTGCATGATACACCTGGAAGTCAATCATTCATGGGACCTCCGTCCTGAACAGATCCATAAGACTGTACCCATTTGCAAAGTGGGACTGTTTCCATCATTCAGGTTAATCTTTCATGGGAAAGCCATGCTGGCACAGCTACGTGGAGAGTTTTACAAAGTTTCCTTTCATTTCAAATTGGACAAAAGCTTAAACATGAGTCATCGCGAAAGAGAACAGTTGCTCAGTGGGAATTTCTTTCATGCTTTGCATGGGAGGATGTGGGGCAAGCTCGGAGCACCTTTAAGTTTCTGACTGGATAGAAGGGTGAGTTGTTCTAACTCTCTCTTTGGCTTTGTACGGAACACTTCCCAAGGTCTTGTCTTGCCTCATTTATCTTGCTTTGAAGTAGCCTCTTTTGCATGTGCAGAGCTCTACTCTTCAACAGGATGCTTCGTTCCAATCAGAGGAAAGTGGGCAATGGGGAGGTGGGGGTGGAAAACCAACTGCTCATTGATGATTCTTCTGTTTATCCGCTATATCTCTCCTTACCTATCAAGGATCTCATTCCATAATTCTGCCTTCATAATTCAGCACTGGCCCTTTTATTCTGCAGCATGACTGGTTATCTCAATAGACTTCTAATGCTGCGACAATCAAAGATGCCGAGCGGACTGCCTGTTTGCCCACAGAACTTTAATTCACTGCTTAGCAAATTGATGCTGGGAAGGATTTGAAACTGTGCCCCAGGCAACTAGTCTTTGTGGTAGCCTAGGCTACAATGTGTTGAGTTTGCTCCTGCTCCTCCAGTTGGATTGGATGGTGGTACGACTAAATGAATCCGGATCTACACAACAGAGAAAAAAAAGCAAAATAGTTCAGATTGGCAGTCAGAATGCTTAATGATGGAACTGGAATTATAGCATGCAGACAGCATACAATGATATTTTGCAGAATATCAGCAATATTATGTAGAGCAGTATGTATCATATCTCTGCCCATCTGTTTACAGAATTTATTCCAGGCCTGTTCACTTTCCCTGCTATTTTTTAGGATATTAATGTGTTGATGAGTGGTGGGTTGTACATTAGCAAACCATGATGTTATAGGGAATACTGAAAACCAGATGCCTAATACAAGAGATTTAAATGTTTCGTTGACTGTTTGTTTATTGTTTTATAAAAATTTCTTTTCGTATCGTACCACAGAGATTATGTATTCTTTCACTAGTATCGTAAGTGTAAAGGTGACAGGGAGAGGTACTAGTGGTTCAAGTCTAAGTACTTGTATTTTTAATTATATGTTTACGTCCGTACGTGTATGTATAAAAATCTTAATAAAATTAGGAGCCCTGGTGGCACAGTGGTTAATATGCAGTATCACAGGCAAACTCTGTCCACAGCCTAGAGTTTGATCCTAACCGGCTCAAGGTTGACTCAGCCTTCCATTCTTCCAAGGTTGGTAAAATGAGTATCCAGATTGTTGGGGACAAAATTTAAATAATGCCTCTACATTGTAAACCACTTACAGAGTGTTGTAAAGCACTACAGGATGGCATATAAGCTTAAATGCTATAGCTATTGCTATTATTTTTAACGTGAACTTATTTTACTCAGAATATAGAACAGGGGTGAAGATTTAACACCACAAAATTTATAGGTATAAACAAGGATTCTATTATGGTGAATGTCAAATAGACTTGGAGATTACTGGCAATACTGGCAAAACTATGCATTTTTGACACATCTAATAAACAATGTTTCCTCAATTCATTAGTATTGGCTACTGTCAATATTTACTAGCAGTCCTCCCTTCCATAGACTTTCCCAGCTTGGAGGTCATCCAGATATGTGACTTCAACTCCCACAATCCCCACACGATATCGTATTGAGGTTATACAAGAACAGCAGTCCGTTATATCTTAAGGTACCCAGTTTGGAAAGGCTGCTTACTGGAGACATAGAGCAATGCCAACAGGATCTCACTTTTCATTTTGGACATCCATATAAAAGCCTTTTTATGACAACTGGACTCAGACATTATTACTTAAGACAAATATAGTCAATTTATAGTCCTATAGATGCTGGACAATTGGTTATTAACAACTGAACTGCACTGTTTTATAGCCAACTTCCCCAAGGAGCTGGATTTAATATCCATATGCACAAACAAATGCATCACTAGTGATGAATTCAAATAACTGTGGATGAAGGCAAATATACGTATCCCAGGATAATGTTTCAAGGTTGAATCTGGGTCGGTCACTGGGATCAGAGATTTACTCTTCTGAGCTTTTGGCGTCATGCTGGACCTATCTTCAGGGAACTTCTAGAATTTTCCTGAAGATGGGCTCCAGCATGACACCAAAAGCTCAGAAGAGTAAATCTCTGGTCCCGGTGATCAACCCAGATTCAATCTTTCAAATAATTGCCTTGCCATGAACAGAGATGGTGCTACAGAAATGTTTGGTGGACTATGAGTATAGCTTGCAAGAGATATCCAATATCCCAGGTTGTATTGTTTTATTGTTAACTGGGTTTTTGAAAATGCTCCAGTCTAGTTCGAGCACAGGGAAACAATTATCCAACTGCCATATATTCACTAGAAGAATAGAGGAAGGCAAACATTAAGAACAGATTGTGTCTTCTTTTTGCCTCAAGAATGTACTGCTTCAAATATAAATATTTTTGGTTATATCATGGTTTGTGGGGTTTCATCTGTAACGTTTAAAGGGAGATTATTGCAAATAGCAAAATTAAAACGTTACGTTCCTGACTGTAAAAAAAAATTTTTTTTTAGTGGTATTATCAACCCTGAGGATAACAAACAACATTGTCCCTCAGAAATACACATTTTTAAACAGGCTCTTGAAACTTGGCACTTGAGTTTTCCAGCTAGATATTTACCAGGACAAGAGAGACTTTCCTTAGATAATGTAAAGCAGAGAGTGTCAACCTGTGGTTCCAAACACAAATTGTGTCCCTCTAA
>NW_015386961.1:97886-101956 GCF_001527695.2 Protobothrops mucrosquamatus
CAACCTTTCTGCTGAAAACAAATAATTCTATTTCCACCATTTTGAGGTGAGATACAGATGACAGCTGTAGTCTAAATGCAAAGCAAATATGCAAAGAACCTACGCCAAGCCAGAGAACCCCAGTGTAGCAAGTCCTTGTCCATTTTATGTCATCACCCTACTGTTTGTCACCCTTGATTTTCCCCTCAAACACATGAAGACTTGCTTTGTCTGACATAGGTTTCCAAACATAACTTAAGTGTGACCTCTGATCACCAGAATGTTACCCATGCTATAAAAGCTGATCTTTCAAACCACAGAAATTAGTAAACACCTGAACTGTGAGACACAATGGGCTCTGCAGCAAAACAACATCACAATGGATGCACTGTGCTATTGGCCCAAACTAAGCCAGCTTTACAGAATGCCTTATTGATTAGAGGAAGGCCCATGCCACTGAAGGATTATATAAAAGAAGAAGACAAGATAGTAATCTTATTCAAGGTACAGATGCCAATTAAACTGGCAACTGAATGTTACTTCAATACCAGAGACAGGATTACATCCTTTACTACATATCTGAAAAGAGAGCGAGTTTGGTGCAGTGGTTAAGGCACCAGGCTAGAAACTGGAAGATCATGAGTTCTAGTCTCACCTTAGGCACAAAATCAACTGCATGACTTTTGCCAGTCACTATCTCTCAGTCCTAGGAAGGGGGCAATGGCAATTCCCTTCCAAAAAACCTTGCTAAGAAAATAGCAGGGACTAGTCTAGGCAGTCTCCAGGAGTCAAAAACTGACTTGTAAAAACACACACTACACCTAAGGTTCGTAGTGATTATGTTCCATGCAGTGCTTTGATGTCCAATACAGAAGAATAGCTAGAAGGCTGTTACTACAGTCCTGAAATCTGGCTAAGGTAGCTGACTCACATTACTTAATATGAGAGCTGGTCACATTAGGCAATACAGTCAATTAAATAGGGGAAACAATGCAGAGGTGCAGCCAAGATAACTCTCTGAGATACACTGTATTCTTAAAAGTGTTAGTTAAAAAGCTTCTGAAGATACAGTAGTTCAAATATATATCCATGCCTTGCTTTTGCATGCTTTCCAAGAATCTACTTTTGTCCACTGCATACAACTTATATAAAGCCTTTCAATTTATGCTATAGTAATATTAGTGTACTTTAAATAGTTTAGAGTATAAAATTATCAGAATGCATATGAAATGTGCAGGTAACATTGTTAAGTGGGAATACGTAAGCATTTAACAATCTTTTTAAAAAAGAAATGTGTTCATACCACTAATATTTTCCACAAGTATTAAGCCACAGATACTCTGTTAGCCTCACCCACACAGTTTCATTATCTAGACATGTTTGAGACAAAAACATGGGAAGATGACACAGAAGAAGCAGTTCCCACGCTTCTATACTACAGTAATGTATGGATCAGGCCAAAGGGGATAAATCAGAGTTATAAAAACTTAAAAGTTTAGCATTACAAGCTGCTTGAGAGCTCAAAGCAATGCAATTTCTTAGAACATGAAACCTATTTTCTTGCTAGTTCCAGATTTCCTCTCTTTTTTTACTCAACAATCTTTCCAAGTCATTTTTAAAAGTTTTAAAATGCAACTATTCCCTTCTTCTCTTTCCCCCTATTTCTGTAGCCTTTTTTCTCAGGAACTACAAATATGTAAGCTATAAAGCCAAATTCAAAGGGGTTCTTTTCTCTAGAATTTCACAGTACTTTAGGCCAAAGGTTAGAGGGATGTAATTTAAAAAGCTAATCCAAGTGCCCCAAGAACTTAACCCATCTTGTTTTCAAATTGTAGGTACTGTAGGCCACAATTGTAAGGAAATCTGTTTTACTTACTAATGAGCAGGAATGCTTCTGCCAGTGGGCACAGCTAATAAGCTAGCCTTCCCAGTCCTGATGCAACGTTTAAAAAGCATAGATAGATGTATCTGTTTGTGTTTGGTAACCGGTTTGATAAGTCAAAAGTCAAAGAAGAGTGATTGAAATAATACCTTATGACATCTGAACTGCCAAAAGTGGGCCAAAAGTGCAACTCCTCATTAGGATGATTTGTTCTGTGTTCCTAATACCTTATTTAATAAGACCTGAAGGAGCTTTCTGTTAAATCAGTGGGGATTTCCATCCCAGTGAAGAGCTTGGAAAATCTAGCATAAGATAGATTAGAAAGACTGTTTTATGGAAGCTTCTTCTATGCTCTTGAGCTAAGTGGGTCTTGGACTGGGGAAATGAATACTGTAAAGATATAGGAGACCCTTCTATTTGCTATATTGTGGGATTGTCGTTATAACAAAACAATCACAATCTCAGGCCTCTCCGAAAGAAAGAAGACATGAAGGTTTGGAAGGGTGTTCACCATTCTTGAAGACTGACCAGCAATGTTTATTTCAATCGTGGGACTCTTCCTACTACTTTACAGAGAAGAATTAGGCCTGTGCTTAGAAACACTGAAGAAACTGTTCATGAAAATGTTAACTTTGTCAAAGGTACATGAAAAAGCCATTGTTCTTCTGGGCTATAACTAAGTGGCTCTTAACAATGTCACTACAGTATTGCTCATTTTAAGCCTCTGATGTTGACAAGGCTATGGTGACCTCAGGTCATTCACTGAGTACACACTGGTCACGCATGTTCAAGTGAAGTGCCTACAGGCTGTTTTGAATAATTCAAGTTTCAGCCTTGTTTTTCATGCACAGTGCAGTTGTACTCTTAACCTATTTGACTACATTCTCTCCAGCAAATCCCAGAAGTACAACAAGCCACTGCCCCATCTCCAAGTCATATTCGATAAAACACTGTGCATGAGGGGCTGAGAAATGGTGGGGCTGGGGGTGGGAGAGAAAAGAAAGGCCTGGCTTGCATCTAAGCTTTATTGGTATTTAGAAAGGCTATTAAGGTTAATTTTTCCTTTGAGGTAATTGAGATGTGGATCCCTCCCTACTGCAGTAAGTAGAGTTTAATTATTTGGAATGATTTTTCCTTAGTATGTTATATGTCAGTGATGGCGAACCTTTTAGAGACTGAGTGCCCAAACTGCAACCCAAAACCCACTTATGCATCGTCGGGTGCCGGGTGGGTGTGGCCCATTGGGTGGGTGTGGCCCATTGGGTGGGCGTGGCTGCGGTGGTAAGGGCAGACTGGATGGGACTAAAAAGTTCAATCAATTCCAACTTTGCAAGATCTTTTTTTTCCTGCGAGAAGTTGAAATTGACTGATTGAACCTTTTTTTTTTTTTGCACACGGCGGCAGAGGCCTAAAGCGAAAAGGTTTTATAAAACCCAGTTGAAGGCCTAGGACTGGGGCGACGGTGCGCGTGCCCACAAAGAGGGCTCTGAATGCCGCCTTTGGCACCTGTGCCATAGGTTCCCCACCACTGGTGTATACTATAGGTCAGTGATGGCGAAACTTTCAGAGACCGAGTGCCCAAATGGCAACCCAAAACCCACTTATTTATCACAAAGTGCCAGGGCTGCATCAGCATTGTGGTGCTCTCAGGGGGGGCAGGGGCATGGCCCACTGGGTGGGCGTGGTTGCAGTGGTCATGGCAGACTGGGTGAGTGTGGCTGGGGCCAGGGCGGTGGGGGCCAGTCCCTCGCCATCTCCGGGGCATCCCCGGGGAGGGCAACGCCGCTAGCTCACTCACTTCCTGCCCTGTCATTTCCAATTGCCATGTGCTCGCTACTCTGGCGAACTCTGCTGGGGCAACGGCGCGCGTGCCCACAGAGTGGGCTCTGAGTGCCGCTTCTGGCACGCGTGCCATAGGTTCGTCACCACTGATATATGTGATTATACACACACAAACACACACACACACAATTTGTTTTGACAGTGCAAAGCTCTGTTTTTCAGGTGTGTTGTGCAATGTACATAAAAAAGAGGCAGCACATCTTTGTGATCACCTTCTTGACTTTTTCAACCACACTCTAAGGACACCTCTGTTTCCTCTAAATAATTTAATAATGGATCTTTTACTTATTTGAGGAGAATGATCTCACAAGATTTTTACCATGTAAAGTAAAATTTTTAGGTATATAATTCTATGTTAAAATAGTTT
>NW_015386961.1:102102-122008 GCF_001527695.2 Protobothrops mucrosquamatus
TCTCAGCCCCTCGGTAAACCAAGGGGATGGTCGAGATCCACGTCGGGTCAGAGGCCGCAGAGGCACGACTCGGTCCAATGCTGCGGCGGCAGTTGTCTCCCAGGCCGCCGCCTGATTTTCCGCCGAGTCGTGGACTAGATCCTCCGGATATGGCCCAAGCTCCATCAGGAACCTCTCAGGGTCCATCAGTCGCCTGGGAAGGCCCATGCCACTGAAGGATTATATAAAAGAAGAAGACAAGATAGTAATCTTATTCAAGGTACAGATGCCAATTAAACTGGCAACTGAATGTTACTTTAATACCAGAGACAGGATTACATCCTTTACTACATATCTGAAAAGAGAGCCAGTTTGGTGCAGTGGTTAAGGCACCAGGCTAGAAACTGGAAGATCATGAGTTCTAGTCTCACCTTAGGCACAAAATCAACTGCATGACTTTTGCCAGTCACTATCTCTCAGTCCTAGGAAGGAGGCAATGGCAATTCCCTTCCAAAAAACCTTGCTAAGAAAATAGCAGGGACTAGTCTAGGCAGTCTCCAGGAGTCAAAAACTGACTTGTAAAAACACACACTACACCTAAGGTTCGTAGTGATTATGTTCCATGCAGTGCTTTGATGTCCAATACAGAAGAATAGCTAGAAGGCTGTTACTACAGTCCTGAAATCTGGCTAAGGTAGCTGACTCACCTTACTTAATATGAGAGCTGGTCACATTAGGCAATACAGTCAATTAAATAGGGGAAACAATGCAGAGGTGCAGCCAAGATAACTCTCTGAGATACCCTGTATTCTTAAAAGTGTTAGTTAAAAAGCTTCTGAAGATACAGTAGTTCGAATATACTGTATATCCATGCCTTGCTTTTGCATGCTTTCCAAGAATCTATTTTTTTTAAGGTGACCAACTTTTTTATAATGAAAAGGAGGACACAAATAAATTGAAGAAAAAAAATATCGTAAGTAAAAGAAACATTTTATTCATTGCAACAATAATACAGACAACTTGCATGTGCAAAGTTTGCCAGCCGGATGTTTTGGTGCGCTCAGCAGCAATTCCTATTGGCTTTCGAAAGCCAATAGGAGGAGTAGCACAGCTCATGCAAAAGTTGAAAAAAAAACATCAAAAAAAGGTGCCGGAACACCGTTCTGAGCGTTCTATGAGAAAAAAAAAAAGCCCTGCAGATTAGTCTTCAAATATCGAAAAGGAGGACATGTAGGAGGACACTTTTCGAGGGAGGACAGAACTTACAAAAGGAGGACTGTCCTCCCTAAAGGAGAACGGTTGGTCACCTTACTTTTTTCCACTGCATACAACTTATATAAAGCCTTTCAACTTATGCTATAGTAATATTAGTGTACTTTAAATAGTTTAGAGTATAAAATTATCAGAATGCATATGAAATGTGCAGGTAACATTGTTAAGTGGGAATACATAAGCATTTAACAATCTTTTTAAAAAAGAAATGTGTTCATACCATTAATATTTTCCACAAGTATTAAGCCACAGATACTCTGTTAGCCTCACCCACACAGTTTCATTATCTAGACATGTTTGAGACAAAAACATGGGAAGATGACACAGAAGAAGCAGTTCCCACGCTTCTATACTACAGTAATGTATGGATCAGGCCAAAGGGGATAAATCAGAGTTATAAAAACTTAAAAGTTTAGCATTACAAGCTGCTTGAGAGCTCAAAGCAATGCAATTTCTTAGAACATGAAACCTATTTTCTTGCTAGTTCCAGATTTCCTCTCTTTTTTTACTCAACAATCTTTCCAAGTCATTTTTAAAAGTTTTAAAATGCAACTATTCCCTTCTTCTCTTTCCCCCTATTTCTGTAGCCTTTTTTCTCAGGAACTACAAATATGTAATCTATAAAGCCAAATTCAAAGGGGTTCTTTTCTCTAGAATTTCACAGTACTTTAGGCCAAAGGTTAGAGGGATGTAATTTAAAAAGCTAATCCAAGTGCCCCAAGAACTTAACCCATCTTGTTTTCAAATTGTAGGTACTGTAGGCCACAATTGTAAGGAAATCTGTTTTACTTACTAATGAGCAGGAATGCTTCTGCCAGTGGGCACAGCTAATAAGCTAGCCTTCACAGTCCTGATGCAACGTTTAAAAAGCATAGATAGATGTAGCTGTTTGTGTTTGGTAACCGGTTTGATAAGTCAAAAGTCAAAGAAGAGTGATTGAAATAATACCTTATGACATCTGAACTGCCAAAAGTGGGCCAAAAGTGCAACTCCTCATTAGGATGATTTGTTCTGTGTTCCTAATACCTTATTTAATAAGACCTGAAGGAGCTTTCTGTTAAATCAGTGGGGATTTCCATCCCAGTGAAGAGCTTGGAAAATCTAGCATAAGATAGATTAGAAAGACTGTTTTATGGAAGCTTCTTCTATGCTCTTGAGCTAAGTGGGTCTTGGACTGGGGAAATGAATACTGTAAAGATATAGGAGACCCTTCTATTTGCTATATTGTGGGATTGTCGTTATAACAAAACAATCACAATCTCAGGCCTCTCTGAAAGAAAGAAGACATGAAGGTTTGGAAGGGTGTTCACCATTCTTGAAGACTGACCAGCAATGTTTATTTCAATCGTGGGACTCTTCCTACTACTTTACAGAGAAGAATTAGGCCTGTGCTTAGAAACACTGAAGAAACTGTTCATGAAAATGTTAACTTTGTCAAAGGTACATGAAAAAGCCATTGTTCTTCTGGGCTATAACTAAGTGGCTCTTAACAATGTCACTACAGTATTGCTCATTTTAAGCCTCTGATGTTGACAAGGCTATGGTGACCTCAGGTCATTCACTGAGTACACACTGGTCACGCATGTTCAAGTGAAGTGCCTAAAGGGTGTTTTGAATAATTCAAGTTTCAGCCTTGTTTTTCATGCACAGTGCAGTTGTACTCTTAACCTATTTGACTACATTCTCTCCAGCAAATCCCAGAAGTACAACAAGCCACTGCCCCATCTCCAAGTCATATTCGATAAAACACTGTGCATGAGGGGCTGAGAAATGGTGGGGCTGGGGGTGGGAGAGAAAAGAAAGGCCTGGCTTGCATCTAAGCTTTATTGGTATTTAGAAAGGCTATTAAGGTTAATTTTTCCTTTGAGGTAATTGAGATGTGGATCCCTCCCTCCTGCAGTAAGTAGAGTTTAATTATTTGGAATGATTTTTCCTTAGTATGTTATATGTCAGTGATGGCGAACCTTTTAGAGACTGAGTGCCCAAACTGCAACCCAAAACCCACTTATGCATCGTCGGGTGCCGGGTGGGTGTGGCCCATTGGGTGGGTGTGGCCCATTGGGTGGGTGTGGCTGCGGTGGTAAGGGCAGACTGGATGGGACTAAAAAGTTCAATCAATTCCAACTTTGCAAGATCTTTTTTTTCCTGCGAGAAGTTGAAATTGACTGATTGAACCTTTTTTTTTTTGCACACGGCGGCGGAGGCCTAAAGCGAAAAGGTTTTATAAAACCCAGTTGAAGGCCTAGGACTGGGGCGACGGTGCGCGTGCCCACAAAGAGGGCTCTGAATGCCGCCTTTGGCACCTGTGCCATAGGTTCGCCACCACTGGTGTATACTATAGGTCAGTGATGGCGAAACTTTCAGAGACCGAGTGCCCAAATGGCAACCCAAAACCCACTTATTTATCACAAAGTGCCAGGGCTGCATCAGCATTGTGGTGCCCTCAGGGGGGGCAGGGGCATGGCCCACTGGGTGGGCGTGGTTGCAGTGGTCATGGCAGATTGGGTGAGTGTGGCTGGGGCCAGGGCGGTGGGGGCCAGTCCCTCGCCATCTCCGGGGCATCCCCGGGGAGGGCAATGCCGCTAGCTCACTCACTTCCTGCCCTGTCATTTCCAATTGCCATGTGCTCGCTACTCTGGCGAACTCTGCTGGGGCAATGGCGCGCGTGCCCACAGAGTGGGCTCTGAGTGCCGCTTCTGGCACGCGTGCCATAGGTTCGTCACCACTGATATATGTGATTATACACACACAAACACACACACACACAATTTGTTTTGACAGTGCAATCAAAGCTCTGTTTTTTTATGTGCAATGTACATAAAAAAGAGGCAGCACATCTTTGTGATCACCTTCTTGACTTTTTCAACCACACTCTAAGGACACCTCTGTTTCCTCTAAATAATTTAATAATGGATCTTTTACTTATTTGAGGAGAATGATCTCACAAGATTTTTACCATGTAAAGTAAAATTTTTAGGTATATAATTCTATGTTAAAATAGTTTTATGGAAAAAGCTGGCCAAGAAACGTTCTAATACTGGGCAGATATATACCATATGTGATCCTGCAGGAGTTCTGCTATAGTCTTAAAGCTTCACGTAATTTTTCATAGCGATGAATTGTTTTTTAATACAGACTTTACATACTTTTATGTCAATCTTTTATACAGTATTTCACATAGGACTTTATTTTCTTGGTCTGCTTCAAAATTCTTTTTGGAAGGAAATAAAAGTGTTTATTTGTTAGTTGCAAACATGTCCTAAATACTCATCAGTAAGGATGCTTAGGTGCCCTAACTCAATTATTCTTTCTATAAGCCATCTTAAATAAAATGCTTGGTTTGATTTTTGCTAGGAAAACATGGGCAAGGATGATCAGCAAACCAATATCCTATTTGTGAATATGTTCATGAAAATCTCCATGGTTTCTCCTTAATCTCCATACTAAAGAAACATTATAAGATAATCAATCAACTAGATTATTTTCACTTGGATCACTGCAGTATATTTAATGTGTAGGTAAAGGCAACAGAGTAAGTTTCGTAACATTTTGTCTTCCCCAGATCACTCTACAACATTTAAGCAATACTTAAGTTTATAAGAAAGCAATAATATGAAACTGTGTACCTGAATCCATAATTTTATTTTTTTGACAAATTTAAAACTGAAAATTAAAGTTCTCTTTTTAATTTCTTGAGTATAAGTATATGCAAAGACAGTTTGGGTTTACATTCAAAGGGAATGATTTACTGTATAACACAGTAGTGTTTCCTTGATATATATGCTCCAAAAACTGTGATGGGATTTTTCTTTTGTGAAACAAGTACAACTAAATACTATTTCAATCCATTTCTTTTTCCAATTCTCTGTATTTTAACCAAGGATGTATAGTCAAAGTCTAAAAGAGGTACATGCTCTTTGTCTAGGTCTACTGCCTAAGTGTCCTAACTATATAACTATAAATATATTATTGTCAGAGCTACAGTGTTCTATAATCAACTTTTGAATTCTTCTTAAATGAGCAGTAAGAAATATCTGAGCACTTAATCCAAAACTATATGTTACAGCAGCTATAGAACAAACTGCTAAGCATAACATGTGTATTGGTCAACAAATGTAGTTTTCCATTCCCAAATGGCAGCCACCTAGTGGGCAAATTCAATAAAGTACTACACTTCCGCTTATTAATATGCTATGCTTTGATGTAACTTTCTGTATTAAGATAATTCTGCAATATTCTTTCCAGGATTACTTGTTAACCAATGTAATTCTACATACTACTCAGAAGTTAGCTCATTAAGTTCAAGGAGGTTTTAAAGTTTTTAATGGCAAAGCAAGACACTTGTTCATTGTCTATCGTATAGTGTATTCCTTTTCAGTTATTAAAATCATCTTTAAAATTTCTCTCCTGAATGCATCAGCCAATGAAGCAAAACTACTAGCAAGAGGACTACATCACTTTGGGAGTAAAGAAGACTTTCCAGAAAGTTTTGTCGTAGAATCAACCTGACTCTTTTTCCTTTTGCAATCTGGATTTCTTGTGGTTTCAGTTTTATTCTATACACAAATAATTTAGTTTCCACTGCTCCACTGAAAAAATAAAAAATAAAATAAAAATGATGCTGCTTTTATTATCTTTGTCATTATATTTTACTTTTCTATTTAAATGTTCTGCTATTTAAATTTTCTCTGACCTTCTCAGCATATATTGCTGGTTACATCAGGCAACTCAAGATAACATTTTAAATATAATAATAATAATAATAATAATAATAATAATAATAATAATAATAATAATAATAATAATAATAATAATAATATAATACAGCTATTTCTTCTTATTAAATAAGGCATTAAAAATTAGGAGTTTGTTTTTGTAAAATGTTCTGGAAATTCATTGAACAATAGCTCATAACCCTTCTAAACAAATATACAAATTATTTGCCCCTTATTAATCAGAAGTTGAGATGTGATTTAAATTAAGGACAGCTGCTTGTTCAGTATTTATTAAATAGTTCGTAACATTCAGTCGAAATACAATAGCCATAGTCTGCAGATATGTCTTTTCAGTCAAAGGTATTTATATATAAGTATGTTGAAAATTATTATTTGTTGTGTTATATTTATTAAGGAAAAAGCCACTATTGACACCTGTATACATATATATCTTGTCAGAAGGTCACAAAAATGTGATTGCATGACCCTGAAACATTGCAACCGTCATAAATATGAGTCAGTTGCCAAGTGCCCGAATTTTGACTACATGACTATGGAGATACAGCAACAGTTGTAAGTGTGAAAAAACGTTATAAATCACAAAAGTGCTTTTTTCAAAAGGCAACTGCACTTTCTTTGTTTTTCCTTGAAAATGTTTCCCTTCTTATCCAAGAAGCTTCTTCAGTTCAGTTCTTCAGAAAAAAAGCACTCTTGGGACAACCAGGACCACGACCAGGAATCTCCATAGATGGTTATAAATCACTTTTTTTCAGCGCCACTGTAACTTTGAACAGTCCCTAAACGAATGTTTTGTAAGTCGAGGACTACCTAAAATGTTCTGATAGAGTGTTGAAATAGTGAAATGAGTATTTTTTATACAATAAGGTTTATACCATACATTCCTTCACGATGATAAATTACATTACTTTAGTCCTATAATCAAGATCCCATGAGCCACAGAAATCCTTACTTTCCCACGATGGTAGATGGAGTTCTGACTAGACAGTGGACACTTTGTCATGAAACACTCTGCCAGCTGACCCACCTAAACACATCTTGAGACTTAGGATTGACATGTCCTGGGGTGTGTCAAAGGGAATGATGGATCTGCTTGTTCAAAAGCCCGCCTAGTTCTGACATGGCCATATATTAGAATCTAATCTATACCAGCTCTGAAACCACATACATAAATTATTTTCTTCATATTATTTGCCAGTAGGAAAGAAATGATTTAAAAGGCGGGAAAGGAATTGGTGAGAAGAGAGTGGCCTTAAAAAGGTGATTTTTCTCTGACTTTCTGGAAGGAACTCAGCGGGGCAGTATAATTCTTCAGAGATGTTGACATTGGAACTCAAGATAGGATTGCTTTGCCCAAATATTATTGCAGTGTTTATTATCTGACTCTGACAAAATCCTCAGAATGATCTTTATGCTAAACTACACTAAATCAAGAAGAACATTCTTAACTGAACATATACCACAGCCAGGTTAAGATTTACAGATCTCTGAAAACTATAGAATTGCATGAAGCCTACTTTTTTATCTATGGAGCTCTGTAGCATTTCTTCATAGTTGAGTCTCAGTATATATTTATACACACTCCTATTCTCTGAGCAAACAACTTTCAAAAAGTAGTGTACTGTTTCATCTGAATGGACGCAACATATTGCAGTATTTTTATGTAGCATTGACAAGCATAGTGAAGCAAACAGGTGAAGCATACTAGAGATTAGTGGATTTATCATGCCAGTAAATATTGTTTCTCTGTCAAAACTTCCTTTTGATTTTGCTTTATATTGTCTATCCATGGGGTTTTCTTAATAAAAATACAGGAATGGTTTGCCCCTGCCTTCTCCTGGGCATTGTTACTGAAGGGAACATCCAACTCCAGCCTCTTCCTGTATCTTTGCTGCCAAATATAGGTGTCTGCTTCCTTTAAATGAGTGGCTGGTTTGACCTTCAAACCATGGGACATCCCGTTGAAAGTGTATTCTCTAAATTCAGCTAGTCCTTAATTTACCACAGTTCGTTCAGTGACTGTTCAAAGTTACAACGGCACTGAAAAAAGAGACTTATGACTGTTTTTCACACTTACAACCATTACAATATCTCCATGGTCACATGATCAAAATTGAGAGGCGTGGCAACTGACTCAAATTTATGATTGCAGTGTCCCAAGATCATGTGATCCCCTTTTGCGACCTTCTCACACACAAAGTCAATGGGAAAGTCAGATTCACTTAACAACTGTGTCACTAACTTAACAACTGCACTGATCCACTTAACAACTGTGGCAAGAAAGGTCGTAAAATGGGACAAAATTCATTAACAAATGTCTCACTTAACAACAGAAATTTTGGGTTCAATTGTGGTTGTAAGTTGAGGGCTACCTGTATACTCCTGGCCTTCTTCGCTCATCCTTTCCAGAAACATCCCCTCTACCCTGAGGTGGCAGCATAGTTGGACTTGAGGGATCTGATTTTTTTACTGAGACAATTATCTAAATAATAAGAACATTCAGCAGTCCTTTCTTAGAACTTGAGAAGTCTTTATTTAAAGATCTATAATTTACAATCATCAATTAGAATAGTGACAATAGAATAGTGACAATAGAATAGTGACAATAGTGACAACATTCAGAATATGAAATGAATGGTGACATTAAGAAATTATCTAAAAAGCCCCTAACTTTGTTCATAATTAGATGACAATTCAATTCTTTCTGTGTACTATGATTCCTATTTACTTTGCATGTACACCACTGTAGTCTCATCTTAATCCTGATCAGTCCAGTTTTTCTTACTCACAAAATATCTGACAATTTTGCAATGACATTCATAAAATGTGACTTGATCTGGGAAACAATAACATGGCTATTTATCACCTTCTAAATTTTCTACATGTACACGTAATCCACAAATTGGATTGGCCTCAGTCAGCCTGAATGATCTTGTCTGGGCTTGGAAGCTAAGGCAGGGTTGGGCCTAGCTATCCCTGATAGTATAAAAAAAATTCCAGAGAAAACTATAGCTGTACATTAGGAAGCTGAAATGTGAATGAATGAATGAATGAATGAATGAATGAATGAATGAATGAATACATACATACATACATACATACATACATACTGTTTCCATACTGTTGCCCAAAATTTGTGGGAATTCAGAGAGTAATCAGAAATTGAACTTGTGAATATCTTTATTTAGCATTCAATAATGCATCTTTAGTCCAAATTAAGGCAGAATAAATACTTCTGACACTATGAAAGCTTCTGTTTATAAAATACTGCTAAACTATAAATATAATTTGGAAAGCGTGATTGAATGATTATGTACCATCAAGTCAGCATTGACTCCTAGCGACAACATAGGTTAGGTTTTGACTATGATGATCTATCGCCACTATGATTTGATTGAGACCATTCACCTTGCTAAGACAGCATAAATATATTTTATAGGGTTTTATTAATTTAACCATGAAAGACAATTTTAAAAAAATAAACTCGTCTCTCTCTCTCTGTGTGTACACACACACACATACACACAGACACACACAAAGGCAAACATTATACAAGGCCAATAGAACAAGGCACTTTTTCAAACAAGTAAATTTGCTGGACCCTCCAGAATTCACAGAATAACATCCCATATTTAAATGTTACATCCTGGTCTATATATCTAAATGTCAAGTGCATCTCTAGAGAGCTGCTATTACATTTTACATGCATTCCAGAATTGTTATATTAATCTTTTAATGTACTAGTCCCCTTATGATTTTAGGAGTCTGATGCTAGTTTTAAAAAATGTAGATTGTGCATGGCAAGTACTGTAACTCTACATTATTTTCATTGCAATATTTTGGCAGGAATGGGACTGTTGAGACTTCCCTAAAGAAGCCCTAGGAAATTCACACTGGTCCTGTGGTTGATCTAACAAAGCTCTCAATACTGTTGTTATTTTACAGAAAAATAGTTAAAACAAATGTGTCTCTAGGATCCATAAATCAAGCAAGATCCTTGCTACTTAAGAAACCAATGTGGATGGTGGATCTTTGCTGATGAATGAACATCTCTGTGTAAAATATAGTTTTGGTGGAAGAGAAGAAGAAGACAACCCAAAGCAAGGTGGCTGGACCCAGTTATAGTGACAAAGGGAGCAGCACACAGTTGGAAAAATTGAAGGACCAGATTAGGGATAGATTGTCAGGGAGAAGATGTATCTATGTGATTGCTAGGAGCTGAAAATGAGTTGAGCAAGCAAGCAAAACATAGTTTTATGCAGCATGACTAAAACTGGATTTTTAACATGCTGAAACTACTAGGAAAGTGATTGTAAGAGTACCGGTACTTCCAAAATTGACAACTTCTTCTTCTTCTTCTTCCACAAATAAAATAACAGAGGTTGAGTCATTTCCAAGTATACCCTTTCCATCTCTTCTTCCATGATGGGGGACTGGAGAAAAGTTAGCTTCAGAAATGGGTGTGGGAATGTGACCAGTAGGAAAGGAATTCAAGAAACAAAGGACCAATGGAGAGTATGGGAAGAAATGTGTGATGCACAGGGTGGCTGTTAATTAGAGAGAGAAAACACCCAGCCTGCCTAATTCAAATTTTAATCCCAAATACTACTGCTAGCTGTCTTTATTTCCATGGCAGTAAAGGATGCAGCATTACAAATATTTTGTATCATGATTGTGTGAAAAGTATTAAAAATTTAATATACGGTATACAAAGTTAATAAATAAATAATAAAAGGGTTGGTTTAAAGCAGTGTTTTTTAATCTTGGTGGTTTTAAGATGTATATGGACTTCAACTCCTAGAATTCCCTAGTCAGTGGCAAATTGTGGAGTTGAAGATCACACTCCTTAAGTCTGCCAAGGTTGAGAAACACTGTTTTAAAGGAAGGAAAGCTAAGTTTATATTAGTACGATTAGTATCAAGGCTCTTTCACTCAAGGATTGAAAATAGAATGAAGACCACATTGTAGGACAAAGGGGAAGATTAGTGTGGTCAAAGCAGGAGGGTGTCATAGCAAACAGTAAGTGGGAATAGGTTCTATTAATGTATATATTCAGTATGTTTACTCCATTATAATGACTATCCCATCTAAATGGCAAACCAGCTGGCTGTGCTTTACACCAGCAGCCATTTTGCATTCAAAAACCATCTGAAACCAATGGGAAAACCACAATAGCTCCAAAAACACTCTCCCCCATCCAGATTAAAAATTAACTCTCCCCCAATTCCAATATAAAAGGAGTTATTTTTAAACTGAGTTAAAAAATCTTGTCAGGGTTTCTATTATGGACTCCCTGTATAGAAGGCATTTGAAAAAGAAGAAAAAAACCCTAGCATTCCTCCATGGGAAGTTGCTTGATTTGACTGACATTTGTAGAGTGGAAAAAAAATGGTGAAGGACATTTATCTATGTATAGAATGAACAGTTACTTATTTTCTGGCTCAGAAGAGGTATTATTTGATAGGTATGTATTATATTCTCTGACCAGCATGGATTTTATACTTGGTGCTGTTTTAAGATATTTGCAGAGCAATAGACAAGGGTGATACCAAGAGACAGAGCATCCAACTTGCATGCAGGATGCTCTTCAGGTCTTGGTTCAAATCCTGGTGATATGGTTACTTCAGGGGTACATATGCAGAGCAAGTGAACTTGCACAAGTAGTAGTGCCTGCCACATTTATGTAACTCATTTTCCCCCCATCTATTGCCCTGTGATAGTTACCATCAAGATTGTAGATGGGAATTGAACAAATCTGGAGGATACCAGACTGGTAAGTCTGATAAAATGAAATATACGTATGATCTAAAACAGGGTTGTCAAACTCAATTTCATTGAGGGCCGCATCAGCATTGTGGTTGCCCTCAGGGAGCCGGGTGGGTGTGGCCAGGGTGGGTGCGGCCTGCTGGGTGGGTGTGGATGGAGTGGGTGTGGCCTACTGGGTGGGTGTGGCCAGTGGGATAGATCTCAAGGTCTCTGGCAGAAGGGGGTGGGACCAGGGCAAGTGCCAAGGCATGGTCCACTGGAGGAGCCTCACTGTTCCTCTCAGGCCATTCGGGGGGGGGGCTTATGGAGCTAAGACTGAATGCGTTTCAGCATAAATGGCCACCACAAAATTGTATATTGGCTCCCGGTTGGCTTGGGCCAGGGCCAAGGCAGAGGGAGCCGTTCCTTCACTGTTTCCAGGATGGCTTCACGGGCCACATGAAACCACTTCGTGGGCCGCATCCGGCCCCCGGGCCTTGTGTTTGACATGTCTGATCTAAAAGCACAAACTGTTAAAAATGTGCATCATGTATATGCTGAAAAAGTTCAGTGTTCCTTACTAGATTAAAGGACAATCCTGAAATCTGTAAGCAAATCCAAAAATAAAAGCAGAAGCCTTTTATTTAAATTGCTTGAAGCAAAGAGGCAGGGTATAAATTGTCCCTGAAAACCAGATCTTTTGGAATTGCCCCACAGAACCTGTTCAGCTTTCTTACACATTTTCTCCATATTCCTTTCATGTCATTTTTGCCTAATACAAGTAAGGAGACTGATCAAACACATTCTGGTCATTCCATCCAGCCCACAGACTTGGCATCCCAGCTGTATTGCTAACCTCGCAAATTCACAGTGAAACCATCTCCACTCGTTTTCAAAAGCATTGCTACTTTCATGGAGAAGACAAAGGAGGGCTCCTTAATTAACTTAACTTATTTCTACATTTTTTTAAAAAAAATTACTAGACATGTCTCACTCCTTTGTTAACTTGTCTGGAGTCCAGAGTTGAGTAGCAATTCTTTTCCCATGCAGTGAAAATGCAGCAGATTATTCTGAATTGCTTATTTTTTCCTGACTACTCAAACTGAGAGGAGGGAACCTGATTTATGCAAGGTTCATCAGAGATACATTTAGCATATATAGGAGTCACCTCTTCTGTTACGCAAAGCAGGTTGGCTTGAGAGAATTGCTGGCTTAAAATTCAAATCAGCAGTGTCTGTGAGAAGGTGTCAAAAAAATCAAGAAGGCAGACACAACAGCAGGATTGAAGCCACATTCACATACAAAGGGCAGCATGATCCATGTCACACTTACAAGAAAGCAGAATTTTGATCACACTGCGGCACACATTCAAATGTCTTTTCCTATTAGAGGTTTTCTGTCTGTAAGTTGCTGAGACATGTATTAGGAAGGAAAGAAAAGGGAGGAGGATGAGAAGGACAAGGAGAAGAAAAAAAAGAGAGAGATGATAACCATAATAATTAAAGCCAGCATTGTCCAATAATGAAATGCATATTCAAGACCAAGGATGCTTTGGTTGAGGTCTGAGTGAACCATGAAGTCAGTTTATTGACCAATGCAGAGTTAATTTTGCCTTTTCAGAATACTGTAATGAGCCTTATGAGGCTGTTTTGAATATAGCAAGGAGGGGGAAATCCATATACAGTACCTTGCCTTGGATAGTTAGGCTGCTTGGATCAAAAGATATTTATTTAAACAGGAAAGTATTTATTATATAAGGCAGAACCACTAAATTCCCAATGTCTCTTTCCCCCTTTAGACCTGCCCCCAAATCATGCATCATTCCGGAAGGACCCTTGATCGTAGGAAAAGTTGGTTAAGCAATTAGCATATATGGACGCCTTCTTTCTTGATGACAAAATGTATTTGAATTTTATTCTTTTTTCTTTCCTACTACCATTCAACTAGTTGTTAGAAACTGAGCTGTACGATATTACAACATTCTGTCTTTAAGGATGAGTTAGGATATCTCCACCCGGCATAAATATGAGGCCTATAGCAGGAAAACAGCCTTCATGTTGAATTTGCTGGTGTCTCAGCCAACATGCTTTTGTTTTTTCATCTTTAATTCTAAGTGATATGCAATTCATGTGGTTTGGATTGCAAAGAGATTTGTTGTGATGGAAGTTGCATGAATCAAAGGAAAATTCCAAGGGATTATCTATGCAGTAAAGTTTAGGCCATAATTTACTTCTTAGGGGTTTCTGCTGCTTATGATAACTTTTCTTGGACCTAAGCCTACTTCTCAATCATCTTCTTGAATACAGATCACAGATTTTACTCATGGAAAATGGCTGATTCAAGTGTCTCTATGTTTGTGTTTACTTTTTCTCCTTATTCATTTGCACGATGACATATATCATGATAGTATCATGGCGAAGGGGGACATTAATGCATTTTTGTTTTAGAATAACATTTGAGTTACAGTATTAGAAAAATGCACCACAGTTTTCATTTTTGGTATGTGTAAATACATGCATATGCATATACTTTCCTTTTATAATTTCTCATTTGAAAACACTAATGTGTTATACCATGTTTTAAAACATGTTATTTTTAATTTTACATGTTTGTGATTTTGAATGCCATTATTATAAGTTTAAAAATATTTTAAGAGGCTAGTATGGATTAGCTTTTGGCATTATTCAATTTTTGTGACACAGTGAAGATTCATTGATATCCTCAACTATTCATCTTTTATAACCCATCGTTTCCAAGTTATTTGCAGGTACGCCTCTCCCTGAGATTATCTGCCTGGCCCCTCATGTTCAACAAAATGAGCAGGCTTTAAGTCCTTTCTCTTAAATATTACCATCCAGTTGGACCTAGGAACCATGGCTTTTCTGTAGTAGCTCCTGCCCTGTGGAATACCATCCCGCTGGAGATCCAACAGCTCCCTCCCCTTTTAGCTTTTTTGAAAGTCATAAAAACTCTTCCGCTGAGTGCTGCGATAGATTGAAATGGGGTGGTTTGTTGGGCATTTCAGCTGATTTTTCTGGATTTTTCTGTCTTCATTTTAATGGCTCTTTTTTTTTTTTTACTATTTTCTTTAATTGTTGTTGTGAGCTTCTCTAAGATGGGCATCCATACAAATATTACAAATAAATAAAATATTCCTTGTTATGGGTCAAAATAAAAGTCCACCAAACAATTAGGCATGTCGAAGAAATTTGAATGATGGCTTAACCACATTATTAATTTATTCCTTTATTAGATTTTTATCCCACCTTTTTTTTACTTTATAAGTAACTTAAAGCAGTGAATATACATACGTCATCCTTGACTTACAACCATAATCAAGCCTGGAATTAGTCATAACTCAAGCTGGTTGTTAAGTGGGTCATAATGTGACTGATCTGATTTTGCAACAATTTTTTGTAGCAATCATTATGTGAATGCAGCAGTTATTAAGAAAACCCATTGTTTGCAATGGGTGTTTTTTGCTGAAAACTGCAAGTAAATGCGTTTCTGGCAAAAAAAAAAAAAGAAGACATAAATTGTGATCACATGACTGCAGAATGCTGCAAACAGCTATAAATATGGACTGATTCCTGAGTGCCCAAAATGTGATCACATGACTGGGGGGGGGGGTCAGCTGTAAGAACTTTGAATCCATGTCATATCTTTTTGGGGGTTGTTGTAACTTCAAATGGTCACTAAGCAACTGATCATTTAAGTGAGGATTACCTATAATTTACATTACGATAGTGGCATGAATAAAAGTCATACCACTCTTTCAATTGAATACAAGTTAATATGTATTATATTTGTATAATATATAATCAATTTGTCAGGTAATTTATACTGAGATTGAGATTGTGATTGGAGAGAAAACTTACCTTAAACCTACCCATGCCTGGTTTTTGGAACCAATGTGATGTCATAACTAAAGTGGACTGGTAGACTAAGGCTCCCACCTGACTATGCTGCTCATTGACCAGCTGACCATTGATCAGAACCCATGTCTCAGTTTATCTTACTTCAGAGGATTTGCAGACAAATTAAAATTGTTCCCAAAGAAAAGATGCAATTTAAAGAGGACTTAGAATTCTTAGAATTCTTAATGACATCATTAATTTCTGTATAATTAGACCCTAACAAGATTCAACACGTGTATTACAGCTGACATTGTGAGCTCTTTCACTGTGACACAAAGAAGATTCCTTTGGAAACTAATTGGATTCCCAGTCTCTTCATGTTTCAGTGAATTCTCTTCTGCCCTGAGTGACCTGTAACACTACTAAACCATTGTGGGAATATCTTTTCTTTTTCTTCTCTGCTCGGATCTTTGCAATCAAAGAATAGGTTGAACCTTGCATATAAATATAGTATCATATATGTTAAGTAATCTTACCTGAACTCCTCTGTTCTCTCTTTGACCTAGACCAATATATCTCAATATTGCCTTTAGAAGGTAAAAAGTAGGAATCACTCGTTTATCATACTGATGACTAAAACGAGGTCACAAAACTTGACATGCAGTCTACTTTCCAGACACCCAAACAAGCATCTAAACATAGATACAGGCATTTTCTTCCACAGGAAGTAGGGTTTTATTTTTGTATCCTGTGATTGACTGCACATTATGAAATTCAATGAATCTTATGAATAAGCATTGCACCATTACTTATTTTTTTCAACTTTTATTTTTTTCTTCGTCCAAATTCTTAAACCATTGAATTCCTTTCTGTGTCCTTTTGCTACAGTATTCCTAATATATTTTATTTACCTAGTGTATTCAATTGTAGCTGAGCATATTCACTTTATTTATAGTCATCCTTTTATTATTTTTTCTTCCACTTTTCCTAGCATTAGAGCGTTTTCCAGAGAGTAGTTTTTTGCACAATGTTTCTGAAGTAGCATAATTTGAGCCTAGTCTTTTGTGCTTCAAGAACTCTAGTTTGATTTGTTCGATTGTTTGCTTTCTTCTTTGTGCATGGTATTCTCAGGAATTTTCTCCTACGTTAAATTTCCAAAGCATCCATACTCTTTCTATTCGACTTCTTCAAAGTCCAACGTTTGCTTCCATAAAATGTCACAGGGAAAATCATTGCTTGTGCTATTCTGATTTTGTGTATAAGACAGCAAATTCCATTAGTTAAAATTCACACAATTTTGATAATCTGACTTGTAAATATATCTAAAGGATAGTCCTACATCTCTTGAAACTTCATGTCCTGAATATTTTGTTTAATTAGATTACATTGTTCAAATCACTGAGTATTTCTCTGAAACTATTAAAGACATAAAAAAAACCTTGGATTTTCCTCATTCATATGGAACTGCTACATAAATTGGATTATTCATTTAAAACATTTCCATACAACTTCTCATTAAAAAAAACTCAGGCTTAAAGCAGAAAGCAGAATTTCTACATTGCTCATCATAACTACTGGATCTGTATTAATAAAACCTCAGATAAACACTCAAAGGAAGCAGAATTCTGTATCTCTCTGCTGCCACCTAGTGGGTGTCCAGGTCATTGCAGATCTAGCCTACCCATAGAATTTTCAGTTTTTCAATCAAAATTACATATATCAACAGCTGTTAATTCTGTTGTTATATTTCAGCAACACTGAGAGATATTAGCCCAATCACATAATTGATCTCTATCCATATATTAATGCATATAGAGACTTTTCCTAAGCTATCCAAATATTGGGAAGAAACTACTGTGGTTGGTGATGACAAATGGGAGCATAACTAACCCACTTAACACTATATGTCATTCTTTCAGGTTCAACATTATATAGGGTTTTTCTTTTTCCTAAATTTTTTTCTGAATTGGCCAACACACTTACTTTCATCTTAGAAATATTAAATGTGGTAACATTTAGACATCCTGATTACTAGGAAAATCTAAAAAATGAATATGTTCATATAGAGCAATAAAAATGTAAGTAGATGCTGTCTTAACAGAAGACATAATTTAGGCCTGAGGGATAAAATACACACAATGGAACAGAATGCAAATTTGGAAGGTTCAGAGTCATTTCAATCACGGGGAGATTTATTCTGTTCTCTTTACTTTTTCCATCCTTTGTGTTGATCATCCTGATTTAATAATTTACCTTTTTGCTTCTGTTAGGTTGTTTTTCTTGAGACATGAATAAACTATACTGAAATAATGATATTCATGCTTTTTAAAAAAGTACTAATAAAGACAGTGTTAATTTTTCAAGCATGTAACTGCTGTGCAGATTTTTTTTCCCCAAAAAAAGTTGGGTGGATGATTTCTCCAAAATTTTCTGATGAACAAGAAATTCTCCAAAAAATCAACACTATTGAAAAAGCCTCTGAAGGAAGGATTCTCTGGTGATGTTTTCCCTTGGAATTTAATTGACGCATAGAAGGGAGAGAGTTGCACAATGAAAGACAGAAACTTTACATATCTCTTCCAGCCACTTCACAATTACTCTTAGTACTGTATATACAAGAATATCACACCTCATCTATAAGATGCTCTCTTTGCAAGAATTTCTAAAACAAACTTTCATCAAACTGAATGTAAACTGATCGACAAAAACTGCAGGAATATAGGCACAGATTTCTTTAGAAAATGGAATCTTTGTCACAATAACAAAATGTGGGTTGTGACTTCACATATTTGCATGGAATGCCATAATATAAATAGAAATGAGACAGACTTTGTGCTACAACATTTTGTATGCTCTCCTTACTGTCTTTTCATCGGGGTAATATGAAAATTACTTAAGACGTTCCAACCTGGATAATAATGGAAGCTTTAACCTAGTATGTATGCCAAAGAAAACTAGTTTCAATTATTTTTTCATGGACGCCATTATGAAGTTAGCAGCTCATCATGTGAAATGGACCATTTTTTAAACTCAACATGAGATTTTTGAATATCTGCAATGCTAAAAAAAAGGAAACTTATTTGTATAGAAAGCTCCTGCATACTGGTGGCTCATAATAAAATCATATTTTATTATATTTAGGGGGTCTTAAGTGTTTTCCAAGTGGGTAAAACACATAAAGAAAATGATTTAACATTTTTTTTATTCTTGGAAATGTTTCTCATGGAGAAATATTCACTAAATATCAGATACTCTCTCTGCTACACTATATAGTCATGAACAAATCTTTTATTCTTTTCTTAGAAGGGCATTAAAGTTGTTTGTAAAATCCACAAAATTATCATTATTTATTTATTTTTTGGGGTACTCCAGCTACTCCATTTAATGTATTCACTGCTGATTTTTTAGAGTTTCTCCTTTTCTCTTACCAGCAGCACACAACGGGTAGTGTTAAAAGTACAAGAACAGCTAAGCTACTGTAAACTGTTCCTCTCACCCCTTGGGTGACAAAATCAAAAGAGCTTTGTCTAATGCTTGGAATCCACCTATCAAGAAAACAAAATTGCCACTGATTGCATTTGAAAAAAATAATAAAACACAAGCATGAACCTGTGAGTAAGAATGACTAAGAAGCACTTCAGTAAAATGTCAGATCTTGCATCTGGCATCCTGCAATACCTCTGCAAATATAGCATAACTGATTGCAAAAAAAAAAAAGAGGTTATTCTGAGGTGAAGGGTCAGTTGGAAGATATTCATGAACTCATTTAGTAATACAAATGGAAAATTTTGAGGAATACAGTATCAGAGAAACCCTATCTCATTCACAATTAGATAAGTGAACGAGCCTAAGTTGCAAGTGAAGTACTATTTCTGTATTCCCTGCAATTATAGAAAACTCTCAGAATTGGGCTCAAGAGTTAGTGATCTCCTTAAAAAATAGCTAGTAGTGCTGTTATTAGCTCTAATGTTGAAAGTACCTGATAATCAAAACCTCGTAACTCTAAAATGAGGGGGAAAAGCAACATTCTGGCCAGTCTGACATATAATCTAACCAGAAAATATAGGTTGATGCTAATTTGGAAAAATAAAAGATAGATAATAATAATAATAATAATAATAATAATAATAATAATAATAATAATAATAATAATAATAATAATAATAATAATAATAATAATAATAATAATAATAGTAATAATAATAATAGTAAAGTTGGAAGGGACCTTGAAGGTCATCTAGTCCAACCCCCTGCTCAGGCAGGAAACCCTATACCATTTCGGACAAATGGCTGTCCAGTCTCTTCTTAAAAACTTCCAGT
>NW_015386961.1:125080-191686 GCF_001527695.2 Protobothrops mucrosquamatus
AAACAACCCCCCCCCCCCCCCCCCCCCAAGATTCTGATCCTTCCCACTCATCGGATATCAGTGCAACTCTTACTTCACCTTAAAAGAAGAAGCAAACAATTAGAAGTAAAAATGCAGTCCTGGATGATAAGACTCACTTCGGTAATGACATGAGCAGCATATGAATTTAATTAATTAATTAATAGGTTGCCTACTACAGTAGACCAAGGCCAAGATAATTTCTCACATGAAGAAAAATGCCACCAAACATCCCTGAATATCAGAAAATACTATGTGCCCCTCATGAAATAACACTTGCATTAAAATAATCTACAATGATATGTTTGGTACCTTGAGAACAATTCAGAAAAGAGCATTTTTATCTAATCTAGGCAATATGGCCCTATCCGCTTCTGATAATTTGGTTTATTCATCTTACAAGGTAGAGCCACAGTGACCATGTTCATAGAGTTTAGAGATTTGCCACTTTGGAGTATATGGTCTTCTCAATTACATAGAGAAAGAAATATGATTCACGAATGCACTGTGCTTATTTTCTGTCATTGTTGGAAAGAGCTGAAATGTTGTGTGCTTCTTAAAGATTAAGACAAGAGGTAAGTATGGAAGAAATCCAGAGCCAATTAAACATTAAAAAGGAAAAGGAAACTGGGCAAGCAAAGAATGGTTCTGGATGGTAGGGAATGTGTGAATGAGAAACAGCACATGATACAATGCAGGTGTGAACCCAGTTTTTAAAACTTAGATTATAACATTGGGACAATGTCAATTAGCATTGGAACTATAATCCATGATTTAACAGGCCTAGAAGAAAGTGACAATACCTTTACAACATAGGGTAAAAAATTGAATCAGTTTAGTCTGGAGGCAGTTCCATTCCAAAATGATAATTATTTCCAGAGTGAGATACCTTAATGAGACTTAGAACAAGACCCATGATAGGAATATATTTTTGTTTTTAAAAAAGTAGCATTTGATGGCTGAATAAACATACTATCAGAAAGCCCATTATGTGAAAAATAACCAGCTGAAAAAAACATAACCCAGATTTTGATATTAATGAGGCAAATTTGAGAAAACCAAAAGGAACAGAATATAACAATATTATTCTGGAAGCAAAATAACTTGTGTTATAATTTTGGGAAAGATCATAAAACATTGTATTAGTAATATATAGAGAATTACAAAGGCAAACAATTGGAAGGTACTTGAGAGTAAACTGACATAGCAGAAATCAGCCTATAAGTAGAATTATGATCCTTCTACTACCAGTGGGCTGATATGTATACAATACTAAAAAGAGAAGTGTTGAGACAAGAGGTTCACATTCAAGCACATTCTTTCCTGAGTAGCTAGAAGAATGTATTTGACATCTTTGCAGTCAACATGCATAATTCTTTTTTTGTATATACAAAGACTAAAAATCTCACTTTGTGTCAATCAGTAGGTGTCTACTTGAAATTTACTCTGTGCCATAAATGTGCCTGCTAATTTTAGGGTCAAGTCACATGACAGAAATTGGTAATAAGCTTTTATAGTTCAATGATAGGGAATGCAGAGAATAACTCAATGAAATTACAAGTTTTGATCCTAATATTCCTCAATTGTCCGCCAACTCATGCCTTCTTTAGCCATCTAACCTTCTCAAAACAATATAGAGTTATCAGAAAACAGGAGAAAGGGGAATGTGTGTTTGTGCATATCTATCTATCTATCTATCTATCTATCTATCTATCTATCTATCTATCTATCTATCTATCTATCTATCTATCTATCTATCTATCTCTCTATCCATCCATCCATCCATCCATCCATCCATCCATCCATCCATCCATCTACAAACACCACATGCAGAGATACACACAAAGAGATACAGATCCCACTGCAAGATTTCAAATGTGATCAGAACGCTGGCACTACAAAAAAAAATGTGTGAATTCTTTCCTGATATAACTCTATCCCTTTTTAGCATTTGCCTCATGGGGAGGATAAGATGTGTCAGTGCTATTATTTGTGATAATTTTTCATCATAACTAAAGGGCAGCTTTTAAATTGGGTTGCTGAACAAAATTACTGGGCATATCTTGAATCAAAAGACAAATAAATAATTCAGTATTAGAGAAAGCAAAACTGGATTGTTTACCAGAAGCACTGTTAATGCTTAAAATATTTTGGACATATGACAGAGCACATAATCATTGAATAAGATCCTGATGCATGAAAAAATTAAATGTAATCCAACAAAGGCTGACAAGAGACAAGTTGCTTTGATACTCTCGTTGATGACATAAATATGAGTTTATGAATATGAGCTTAAAATTGCTACTGAGACAATCCAGGGTCATGAAGAAACAAATGTGACTTAATAATAACAATATACTAATTGTAGAGAAATTAAAGGAAGAGTCTTGAAGAGATTATACAGTTAAATATTCTAGGAGTCTTCATGCCATCATTTAGCATGAAAATCTAAATGCTCGCTTGTCCTTATATAGCTTTAGCTACTTTAGAAGTACACTTTATATTCGAAAAGCAGTGCTGGGAAGAAAGTCAAAATTTCTCTAGCACTGCTAATATCTTTAATTTCAGAGAATCCTGTGTACTAATTTTTCCCTTATCAATGTGTAGTTTGGCTCTTAAAAGAAATATTAATCTTCAGTCTCTGCCCTCAATCTCCAAAATAGGATTAAACAAGTATAATAATGACTAACTCTAATAGATCATGTAAGAATGCTTTGAATTCTTGAAATATATTCTATAATATAAAATATTTTATAATGTAAAATATTGTTACTATTCTTAGAGTAGTGGATTTTCCTGCCTGCTATGTCAACTAACCATTGTATTATGACAATTTAGCCTAGACCACTTTTTCCAGATTTTGCACCTTCCAAATATGGGTGCAGATTATGGGAGTTGCTTCACCGTATAACTAAAGGAGCACGGTTAAAATCTAGCTAGCCTAGAAATTAGATAAAGCAAGCAATACTAGCAACCTAAAGCTGAACATGTAAGTGTTTAATAATAAACTATGAGATCAAATGTAATCTGTAAATCAGCTATTTATTGCACTACTATTCCCGTGTTTCCCCAAAAATAAGACCTTGTCTTATTTCTTTTGCCTCCAAAAGAGGCACCAGGTCTTATTTTCAGGGATGTGTGTGCAGAAAACCCTACACCATTTCAGATACATGGCTGTCCCGGTCTCTTCTTAAAAACTTCCAGTGTTGGAGCATTCACAGCTTCTGGAGGCAGGTTATTCCACTGATTAATTGTTCTAACTGTCAGGAAGTTTCTCCTTAGTTCTAGGTTGCTTCTCTTTTTGGTTAACTTCCATTCATTGCTTCTTGTCTTTCCTTCAGGTACTTTGGAGAATAGCTTGACTCCCTCTTCTTTGTGGCAGCCCCTGAGATATTGGAACACTGCTATCATGTTCCCCCCTCGTCCTTCTCTTCATTAAACTAGACATACCCAATTCCAGCAACCATTCCTTATATGTTTTAGCCTCCAGTCCCCTGATCATCTTTGTTGCTCTTCTCTGTACTTTTTCTAGAGTCTCAACATCTTTTTTACATCGTGGTGACCAAAACTGGATGCAGTATTTCAAGTGTGGCCTTACCACTTGGTATTAACACTTCACTTGATCTTGATTCTATCCGTTAATGCAGCCTAGCACTGTGTTGGCTTTTTTGGCAGCTGCAGCACACTGCTGGCTCGTATTTAAGTGGTTGTCTTATGACATCAAACAAGTTAACACAAAATATGATAGCCAATTTGTAGCAGCATAAAACATGAGTTCTTCAGAACCAACCTATCCACGAAATCTCAGAAAGATTTGGTAAAAATATATTGTATAAAAGAAAGGTAGAACTGCATCCTAATACAAGCGGGATTATTTCCAAGTTCAATAGATGAAGACCCATTTTGAGCCAATTCATTGCATTTCAGATGAACATTTCATTTTGCTATACATCAGACATGTCAAACTCGCGACGTCATGTGACATCGCGTGACGTATCGGAGCTTTTTCCCCATTGCCGGCAATGGGGTGGGCGTGGTTTCCTTGTGACGCATCCAGCCTGCGGGCCGGCAGTTTGACACCCCTGCTATACATTAAGAGAGTTTAATGTCTTAATTTCTATCTGATTTGCTTAAATTGTGTGATGGCTATGATACTTTAACCTTAACATGATTATTTAACCAATTGTATATTTGCAACAATATAAACAGCTTTACACACCTGGACTACATGGCAAAATTCTAGTGGCATTGATAAAGAATATATATGTGTATAGGTAGTCCTCACTAGTAACTACAATTGGGACTGGCAACCTGATCATTAAGCAAAGCTTAATGAAATGAAACTGCTTATGAGCTATCACTGTCATAACTGCAAATAGTTGTTGTATGAGGCAATCATTAAAAAAAGGACTAAATTTATATTCATACTAAACAACCTATGCCCCAATGGGTTATCATTTCAGAGATAATTCCTTAAATAAAGAAACAGAATAACCATGAGTGGGCAAACAACAGTGTGAGCAGTAGCTATTTCCAATTTCCTTTTAGCTTCCTCATTGAGTTTCCTTGTGGGAAGTTGGCAGAGAAGATCAGAAATCTTTCTTTCTTTTCCTTCCTTCCTTCCTTCCTTCCTTCCTTCCTTCCCCTCCCTCCCTCCAATTCCTGCTGGCTTCCCCATTTGCTTTGCAAGGAGAAAATCAGTGGGGATACCTATGCTGATATACACTCTTCTGTAGAAACAAAGATTTTCTTTCCATTTCTATACCATATTGTACAAAGATTTTATATGAAAGTAATTCATTTTTTTCAATGCTGAAATTAGTTATTATCACATGTTTACATGGGGTCTATTTTAATTTCTTACTCACCAATTATAGAAAGCGGATAGATAATGTTTCCAAAATTATACTTATAGAATTTCGTATGTTCTCAAGATGACATTAGCTCCAATCTTATTTAAACTGCAGGTCAACTATGAATATCATATCAGTCCTTACTTCTGTAGCTTTAAATGTCAAGAGTCCACTTCAACCTAAAGAGATAGCAAGCAGTACCCTGTAGCAGTCCCTCACTTGGAAACTCCCCTTTTCCCTAGCATTGACAGATGTCCATGAAACTGAATGCAGTTAATTCAGAGCTCTTTGTCAGGACTCTTTATGATTCATTTGTCTAAACCACGTGGGGATTTCACAGTATGTGTATATACATCTATACCATGAAATGTATATACTATATGTTTTATTATTTTGCACTGCTTCATTTTAGTATATTGCTGTATTTTAACGTATCTCCCCATCCCAACTTCAAATCCTGCTGGGCTGTACCTCACTGTGATGGTGTTCCTGTGAGAGATGAGCAAAGAACACTGATAGTATATGCCAAGAGTAGATAGTCCCAGCGGGGTCACCCAAGCCATGACTGTCATCCCAGATGCCCAGCTAAAGCAAGTAGGTACCTTTACTAGGAATATAAGAATAATAGAAGAAAATATCTGTAACTTAGTACCGAACTGTGGAGTTCTTGATGTTTCTCTGAGCTTACTAGTTTCCTTATAGATGTTTCATTATCCAAATAGATAGCATCATCTATGTGAATGTGGGATTTGTTGCCGGTTTATATATAGTAGGTTGCCCTGCCAATTTTGGTGGTAGTGTGGTTTTCTCCTTGGTGGTTCCTTAATTAGATTATTGTTTTCTTCCTGTTTGTCTGATGCTGATCTCTGCTTATCTGAATGTGCGCTGCTAGAGGGGATGTGCAATAAACTTTTTGTTTCCCTCTTAGGTTTTTATTGTCTCTTTTTATTGGTGTATAACTGTGGCTTATCTCTATGTGTCAATTGATGGTTGATTTGTCTGAATGCCAAGCTTCTAGGAATTCTCTGTATTTTTGGATTTAGCTTGCTTTAGGATGCTCACAGTTTTCTTTTTTTTTCATATATTTTTATTTTACTCAAGACAAAATTAAAATACAAAATACAAAACTCTAAAAAGAAATTCCCCCCCCCCAAAAAAACACAAAACAAGCAAAACATTAAAAAGGTGCATCAAAAAAAGTCAAACACATATACACATATTATCCCTAGTTGAATACTGATTAATACATTACTACATTAGTTCCCACACTTGCGAAACAGACCCTCCCAAAATTTTAAATCACTAAATCTATTTCCAGTTGAAGCTATGATTAAGTCTTTCCATGTATTGTAGGTTAGGTTCTCATCATATAACTGCTAATTGGTGTTTATGGATATGTTTTTGTCCTACCTACAATAGAGGCTGTTCCAGTCCTGTGATGTAGATAACTCCTATTTTATTACTCTTGGACTGCTGAATCTTTTGATTGGCTGAAGATGTTTCAGAGAGCTTTAGTTGGTTTGTGTGCTACAGTGATACCAAGAGATTGTAGTAGTCAGTTGGTTGCTTTTGAAACGTTTTTGATTTAGTGAATTTTACATCCATTTCATAGGCTTTGTCAATTCTGCTGTAGCAGATTGTATGGTCAGGAAACCTGGAAGGCTAGAAACAGGAAACCAACCAAACCAACTGACAATTTAAAACTGCACAAACAGAATTACAGTGGGAACATGGAACCTAAGATACATGAACATGGAAAACCTTAACAAGATGAAATGAATCAATTAGACACTGTCATATTAGGCATCAAATTGAAATGGACTGGAATTAAATACTTCCAGTAACAAGATTATAGTGTTTACTTCTCAGAACACATAAAAAGGAAATTGTGTTTCTATCATAAGAAGGATATGGCCAAAAGGGTACTTGGGTAAAATGCAATTATTGACTGAATAATATCAGTTTGATGACAAACTTTTAATATGATGATTATTCAATTATTCAAGTTTATACTCCACTCACTTATGCAGAAGAAGAGGAGGACGATGAGGTTTATAGTCAAGGTAGAGCTGTAATTAATAGCACATGCAAGCAAGATGGCCTTTTTTGTAGTTGAAGACTGGAATACAAAATTTGATATATTGAGAAGGGAAATGGAGACAATGATCTATAAAACCAAACTGACATTGGAGATCAAAAACAATTTCCATCTGTCCAATCATTTCTTCATTGCTAATCTAGAAACCAAAATGACACCATTACCAAATGGAATACAGTATATAGAAATCATTTTGGCTATAAAGTTTATACAAGGAGAGTGGTACAACTCACTTATAACAACAAATGTGAGCTTACCTATAACAGATATTCAAGATCATGAACAGATCATGAACACATCACTGCAACTTGAGATAACCTCCACCAATTACTTTTGATTGTGTTTACAATAGCTCCCATGGAAGTATTAAGCCTTTATCTGAACTATGGCACACCATACTGCACATTTTGAAAATGACTGGGAAGAAGCACTTTAGCCTTTGTACAGTACTCAACTGCTAAGCAGATTCTCTTTTGGGGGGCTTCTCCGTGATAAAGCAATGCTGCTGCTTTATGGAACCAACTCAATGTGATTCTTAAAACAGCAGCATCTTTGTTTTCAAGGCTTATGCCTGAAATAAAGGTAATCTGCTTGGCAGAACAGCCAGTACATGCTATGTTTGCACGAAATCAAAAACACTTCTGAATCACTTTAGAAGCCTGCACTCAGCTTTATAATTAGGTATCAGAAACAAGGAATCTTTCTCCTTGATAACAAGATACTTTCTCAGACATTCTTTGAATTGAAGAAATATCACTCTAAGAAACCCTGGCATTTCAGCTCAGCTTTCCCCTTGCTGGCGAAAACAAGTAAAAGACTAAATAAACCAACTAACTAGTTTAAAGGCAGCTTCATTCAGTCATATAAACTATCCCACAATTGGTATGTCTTCCATCATTATGTAGTCACTACCTATTTCCACATAAGTTTCACAAAAAGGTTTTCAAGTAAGCATAATACTCAGGAATATTTTAAACCGAATCGCTGATTATTACAAGATAACTTTTTATAAATCATAAAGCTTTTCTTTGTTTTAAATGCATAATTTTCAGACAGTAAGCTTATCACAGATCTTTATGGGCCTAGCATCACTAAACAGAAACTGGAACTAAGAAAACATAATAGGTTCTGTCTAAAAGTTAACACATGACATATTCCTTTGAAATATCTGTTGATCTGTTTCCCCCATATGTTTACTTCATTTTCCCTTCTGGTTGAATATAAAATGGCTCAAATCCAATTCTTTGGGTTTTTGAATAAAGTCTACAATTAGACTGTCATTCACAAGCACTCATTTTCCATTAATTTAAAGTCAAATCTTCATTATATTTATTTGAAAGAAGTTACCATTTATTACAATTTCCAAGTATATGTGTTTATTCTGTGGCATTCTTCTAAATCAGTACTGTAGGCTACATAATTCAATCCTAACTATGTTTTATTTATAAGCAATGCCATTATTTTAAAGCCAAATCTAAGGCTTAGGCATCTGGCCTTAATTCTTATAGTCACAAAATGACAATAAATAAAAGTGACATATCATTTAATTACAATCAATAAAATCTAGTCTTAGAAATATTTGATAGGATTGGTACACCTTAAACTATTTTAACATAAAGATGCTATTTTGAAAATAAACTAATCAGGGAGATGACAAGTACATAAAAAAAAGTAATGTCACTCATTAGTAGCTTCATGCCCTCAGAAATTCCTAAAATCTCAACGATGTGTTATCACTAAACACAATTTAGAGATTTTGGGACCTTCAGAACACAACCATTATTACTAATAATTATATTCCATTGCAGGCAATATTATTATTATAATATTATTATATTATTCTGGTAAGTAGATAAAGGTTGCAATTAATACTTTAAACAGCATATTAATGGTGACAGCTGTGGGAAAAATAATATCTAAATCTTAACCATCCATTTTATGTTCTTGGAAGTAATCATTAAGTAATTAATAAGACTGGATTTCTAAATAAATTAATGATTAACATATTTTTAAAAGGAAATCAGGTCGCTTGTGCTGCTATTTTGAACTTTTTAATCTTTAAAAAATTTCAAGAGCATAGTTAATTGGATGAATTTGAAGAAATACTCAAACTTTAAGCAAAATAAAGATGATTATTATAGCAGTCATAATAGAGTCTAGGGTGGTACAACTTTGTAATATATTCTTTCTATTCCAACAATGATACAAAGGCAACATACACACCTAAATTTATTTTGCAGAAGTCTCAGTGAATTACTTACTCCCGAGTAAACCTTTTTGGGTTGTTAACCTTAATAAATATTTTAAATCTACTGGAATTCAAAAGTAAAAAAGGAAAACGTTTAATACTGGCCTTTGATTTATATTTCAGTCTTTCAATTTAAGTTTCAAAAACTCTCATTCTTTCCTTATAAATTCCCACCATCTGTCCCAGAAGAAGAAAAAAAGCAATGCTGCAGGAGAGTGTATATCCAGTTGTTAAATCAGTCCATTGTGGAGGATGTTTTGAAAAACCCTGAGAACTACCGCTTGTTTTTGCTGAGGGGGGGGAGGGAGATGGGGGAGAGCTGTTGCTTTTGTTGTGTCTGAGCAGTAGTGCACTTTTTAGTAACTCGGCAAACATCAGCATGAAAAGGATGTTCCTGTCAAGGCAATGAAGCATGAAATCCCACACTGCCTTTACACAGTAACAGCAGCCACATGAAAGAGCGACATGCAACATGTCACTATATATAATTACACAGCCTGGGGCGTGGATGAAAACGGAACTTAGTAAGGCTTTCTTTTCCAAACTATGAGGGCACGCACCCGCACCCCTCAGCCGTACGTTTGTCTCTTTGCATTCATTGCACCTCGCGCGTTTTTTTCCACGTTTTTAATATTTTCGCAAAACGGCATTTCTCACCTCCGATCACCTACACGAGTAGGGCGCACAAGCACGGGAGCGTTTTTATTCATCCACCCCCAAGTTTCTCCTAAGAACCGTTGCGCTCGCTCCCTGCCTGCTATCGCCTGTTCCTTTCACGTTAGCTTTAACGGGGGGGTTTCTTCACCGGACGCATTTAGACAGCGGGCACCAATTCGCTCCTTCAAAAATGCTATTTTCCGGCTCTTGAGCGTTTGCTGTTTTCAAAACGCTTCAATTGCCTCACGCGCCCTAATTTCGATTTTTACTTTTTTTTTGTCTGTCTTCAAGAACTCCCAGGTCACTTTATTCGGCTACGTCTGCAATTGCTTCTTCAGACTTCCCCGCAGGGTTCCTCCCCGGCACGCGCCCCCCCCCCCCTCAGTGCAAACGCGGATGGGATCTGATCTCTGTTACACTTGGAAACCTCTTGTCCCACCCCGCGCAGCCCCAGAAGCGCGGCATGGTCTCTTTTCCGCCCGGCCGGCCGCCCGGCCACCCGAAAGGCGCTGAGAAGCGAGGCGCTCGTTTCGCCTGGGTGCTCGGTCTTCCCCCGGAGGAATTCGTCCGTTCACAAGTTCTTTTTAGCAACTGGGAGAGTCCCTCCCAATTGGGGAAACTCTATGCAAGTTCCTTCAGTGGGTCCGCGTCTCCTGAAACCCTCTTCATTTCCTTTGAGGGAGATTTTAATTTGGGTTCAGTTTCGTAACTTTTCATTATGAATCTTTTGAACTAGCAGGACGGTTTGAAAGCTGATTTATATCCCATTCGCTAAAGCTAAAATGTGAATTATAAGCGGTCTTTGTTGATTGCATTTATCTTGCCTTTCCACCCCCCACAATCCAGGTAGGGGAGTAGATGGTAATTAACTGTACATTTTATATTCTTACCGACTTTATAGGTAAGGTGAGAGTTAGCTTATGTGCACGGCCAGGAGGCTTTCTTACTAAATTTGGAAACGTTAAACTTAGCGCTAGTGAAATTTGAGCGGACAAAAACATTTGATCCTCATTATCACAATCTGCATTATCCCATTTCATTAGACTTTTTTTAAAAAAAATATTGTCATCACATCTATATGCTGTATATGCTATACTGTACACATAGGCACATAACGCATGTGTGGTGTGTGTGAGAGAGCTTCACAATTTCACAAGCGCGTTTGATGTTTGTGGTGAATATGGAGAAGGGCAAAGAGTTCACCTGGGAATCGAGGAGTTGAAGGCGCCACTGTTTCCTCTTACCACAGTCATATAGAGCTATTATGGGACAAATACATCTATACAGTCATATAGAGCTATTATGGGACAAATACATTTTAAGGAATTTGGAAGACACAACTTTAAAATTCGGTTTAATTCGGTTTTACAGGGGGGGATTGTATATATGCTTTTGTTTTAAATATGTTGTGCGCCGCCCTGAGTCCCGCTGGGAGAAGGGCGGCATATAAATTAAATTAAATAAATAAATAAATAAATAAATAAATAAAAGACTTGAGCAGAAGGCAGATTTTTGCCCTCCGTTCGGTAATATTCAGGATCTGTTCAGGAATGCTGGCCAAAGTTTACATTACTGCCACTTCTCCATCCTAACTTTTGAGGCCTTCTGGGTTTTCAAATCTGCCGGCTTCTTATCCTTTTTTTTTCCCCCTGGCGTTAAAAGTTTAAATAAGCGCAGGCAAGACACGCCAACCGTCTGCGCAGAACGGCCTTTTGAAAAAATCTGTTTGCCTTTTGCAAGTCCGAGTGCGCGCCTCCTCTGCGCGCGAACGGCATCCGCGAGGCAGTCAGCAGGCACACCACGCTCAGAGCGGTTCCTGCCCAAGCAGGCTGTCCCCATCCAGCCAGGCTGTGCAGACCTGAAGGTGCCTCCCGGCCAGCGCCAGCCCGCCGTCCTCCCACCCCCTTTCCCCTCCCGTCTCCCTTGTGCGCGAGAGGCGCTCGGGGCTTTCCCACGCTTCCAAGACACCCGGGAGAGCTTGGCGCGGCCGCCGCTCCGGCGCGTTCAGCCAATGAAGAAGGGAAACAGAAGCGCTTGGCAAAGAGGCCTGTCACTCACTCCTCCGCTTTCTCAAGCCAGTGGCTAGCCCGGGGAGAAGGGGAGTGACTTCGTCGGCTGGGCGGGGCCTGGAGCTTGAGGCTGAGCTGCACCGTGGGAAAGAGCTTCAGAAATCCGTTCGATTTCTTGGCGCCGGCTTGGGGTGGGTGGGGGGTGGGGAGAGGCGGGCTCAATCCAGAGACTGTCCAAAAAGGAAAAAAAAAAAAAAAGCGCCTATTCACAACCTCAAGTTCTTGCTATTTTACCCCCTGATTTGGAAGCTGGACTGTCTCCTTTGGCTACGATGAAGCGACCTTGCGAGGACACTACCTCAGATAGTGATATGGACGAGACTATAGACGTAGGGAGCGAAAATAATTATTCTGGGTAAGAAAAAACACCTTTTTCTTTAAACGTGCCTGTTCTTTCTTGCAGTTCGGGGGTGGGGGGGTGGGGAGGAGGGAGGGAATTTAGGAGTGCAAGTGCTTCAGGCTCAGCGTCATGGACTCTGGCTGTTCCCTGGATGTTTGGGACAGGGACTAAGAGCCATTCTTGTCTTTCATCCACTGGGCTGCATGTTGCCGTATTCTGACTTCATGGCTCCTGCATTAAGATATACCCACTTCTTTCTTTATACTTGGATATTGTTCACTTACCTTCTGGTGCCGTGTTTCAGCCCGACCTCCAAATGCAGATGTTCATGACGACCCCTGCACAAGACTTGTTTGGGCAGGGGAAGAAGTAGTCAGGTCGCATCAGGTTTGATCATAGCCACCTCTATAATTATTAGAAAAAGAGGAAGCTATGGGTTCTATTTCGGAGCACAGAGAAAGAGAAAAAAGCAATAGGAAGAGGTAAAGTGGAAGGCAATTAACATCTTCAGTGGTAGTAAGGGAATAAGTAGATGCTATTCTGCAAGATCCTGTAGTAAAGGGCAAGGGTGCTCTTTCGGGCAGTTACTAGATGATGTCAAAAAAAGCGCTTGTACTTGAATTTATATCTTGCAAACCTTAAGTGACGTGCATTGCTGGAATTTCTCGATGGGGACTTGAGAAGTGAGAGGATGTATTAGAAGCCACGTTGCCAGAAGGTGAAGATGCTTATAAAGCTGACTTACATAATGCTTCAGGCAATCCAGACTTTTATCTTCTGTTTTTAAGGCTCTCTTTTTTTTTCAAGCTGCCCTTTCCATCTTTTATGTATTATGTATTTGTAAAGGATCTAGTGGTTTCCTCCACAGTGCCCTTTGACTGACAGTAGTTGGAGTTGTATGCCTGGAAGCATTCTGGGTGTATCTTCTAGAAAGGGTGGGTGGCAAGAAAATCGAGGAAAAAGGAAGAGATTTAGTTATTAGATGAGTTAGAATCTCAGTCTGATTATATTTTACTTACAATAGGAGGGACACTGTTTAGATAGGTGGAACAAGGCACGCTTCAACTCTTCTATCACTGCATGATGCTTTCATGCTTGTCTCAAAAGTCCTTAGACTCTGAGATGTCTGTGATCCAGTGACTGAATAAAGGCACCTAACCGTATTAAGGCATAGTAAGATGTACTTATTGAGTGCTGTCAATCAGCCTTGGAATTTTAGTAGGTTATTCAGCTACAGACATTAAAGTATCGCCAGTTCCCAGAAAAGAAAAACTGGTCACGTTTCCTTTATTTTCTTTGAAAGTGGTTCAGTTTAAAAAGTATTGTACTTGATGCCTGTAGCGTTGTAGGGCTTTTAAAATGTATTGTAATTAATAAAGAACCTATGAGAACAGATAGTAGCAAAAGTACATATAGTTGGTTATGAAATTAGTTTAATTTTTCTTCAGCTGGTAAGTATCTTTTTCTGAGTTTGCTGATAGTGTTTTCCACTTGTAGATCATTGTCTGACATTATGTAGTGAATCCAATTACCTTTCATAATGCACTTGGAATTAATCTTTATTGATTTCTTGCTTCAAGGCATCAGCCAATTAATGTTAGTCAGTATAATTATATGTGCTGCACAGGTTAGTAACTCATACTTGATTGCAGCATATTAGCTAGTGCAGATTAACTGGACAATTAGTTTTAATTAAGTTACTTTATGAAAGTCTCAAACCCAATTCAGAGTAGTCTTAAAGTCAGAAGGTAAATGTAAGTAGATTAAGGAACTTTATCCTAAGGGAAAATTTAATTCAAGTCAATATAACTGTTTGAATAAAGCCAAAAAAGAAGCTGTGCTAGATAGGATAAGAGAAATAATAAGGTGTGTGTTAGGGTGTGACAGAGCAAGGATAAGAGTTTATATATTCTCTAAATAGATGAATTACAAAAAGTTTACACTTTTATATATTTGTCATGTGTGTGTTTATTGCATCTTTACATTTACAAATTAATTTCACATCTTCATTATTTATAATGCAGAATTTATGCCTGAACATGTGTAAATTGAAAAAAAAAGTTCCATAGATTTCATTGAAATGTTCAGATTTCTACATGAAATCCTGTTCCTAACCTTTTATACCCGGATGTTATTTCTGTCAAAAATATATATACCTTGTATTGGTTATATATTTTGCTGTAGTTAAAATGCTCAGTAAAATATACAGAACAGGACTCTTATCTTTCTGAGGCCACAATTTCTGTATATTTTGTAAATGAACATTTTTATTATTTCTGCCATATATGTGCTATTCAGAGATGAAAGAAGGCACATTTTGGATTCAAGTAATTGTATCCTAATGCAAAACGCATTGTCAGCAGCAGCCTTGAGTCCTCTCATGTTCAGAATTTTAATAGTAGGATTCTTTTGAGTAAATGATCATTAGTTTAATTATTATTTAATGATCTCTCCTAATCATTGCCTGAAACAATTTTTTTAAAGTACCCTTTGTGGCTTGCTAATCCAAAAGAAATGGTGAGGGGGAATTGTTTAAACTTGTGTTTATAGTGTTTTCAGCTTGGGTTAAAGGATCCATTCGGAGAGTGGGGAGAGATTAACTCTTTGTAAGAAACAATGCACCAATGGGATCCAGCACCTGACATACCTTTTCAACTGTTTCTTAGGCCTAATGCCAGTTCTGTGATCCGGTCAAATTCTCCTACCACAACATCTCAGATTATGGCCAGGAAAAAAAGAAGAGGGGTAAGGAATTCCTTCCGCTGTATTTGCAATGTAACATTTGCAGTTGTGTAAATATTTGCTCTTCCTATAGTTTTAAAGCTTACATACACATATGCTTTTTGTTTTTATTGGAATAGATTATAGAGAAAAGGCGCCGTGATCGTATAAATAACAGCTTATCCGAACTGAGGCGACTTGTACCGACTGCTTTTGAAAAACAAGTAAGCGTAATAAATAAACAATCCTATGTGTCATTTTGTTGGGTCTTTCGTGGAGCTCATGAAAGACTGGATGTGCCTTGATCTGGCAGAGCAGGCATTTCAGTAAAATTCCCTGTTGTGACAAACCGATGAAAATCAAAACTCTCCGCAAAGCTGAAAAATATTTCCATTCTTTTATTTGCTACTCCTTTGAGCAAGAATGCCTATGCTGTTTCTGATTTTGTTTGTTTGTTTGTTTGTTTTGTGGGTGGACGGGGAGGTAATTTTCAGTAGCTCTTCCTATTGTTTTATCTGGTAAAGTTTTAAACCTATGACAAGTTCTCTTCTGGATAAATTCTACAGTAGAATTCTATTTTTTCCATTAATTTGTCCAGCCCAGTTAGTATTTTAAGAGTTATTATAATTGGGCTGGATTAAAAAAAAAGATATAGAAAAAAAGTTCTGATGTAATGTGTGTTACTCATGCTATATTTGAAATGACCCAAAACCAATATTTTAAATGGATTTTTTTCCCAAAAATATCATGAAGGAGGACTAATATTCTACTTTCAGAATTGTCCCAGTAGTCAAACAAAGTAAATATTTTCCTCTATTATGTGAACCTGCTGATTTGAAAGATACAGAGCAGAACGGGAAATAAAATGTTTAACTTGTTTTGCATAATTTTATCCTTACCTTAAAAAAAAAACCTTAAAAACAATTAGTTCAGGGCGTTTTACAAAAACTGATGCAATTCAGCCTTTAATTTCTGAGTACCGCATACTTTTCTTCAAAAATATAGTAAATGCCCAATTAAAATTATAATTGTTCAGAATAAAGATTTTTTGAAGTCATAATTATCATAAGGAATGAAATAACTTTGGATTTGAAGGACAAGTTTTATTCACCCCTATGACTTCCTCTCTATTCCCCAAATAATTGGTCATTAGCCCAAAACTCTACAACTGTGAAGAGGTGAACATGCATCTATGGATCTGGAATCAGCTTAGGCGGCAGGAATGGTTTATACTAAATATTAGAAAAGAAAACTCTTGATAAGCATTAGTTTGTGAAGTAAAGAAAAGAGTTATTTCTTAAGTATGGTAATTTTCAATAATAGCAAAGGTTTTAGGAGGTTTTTGTTATCTCGTCCAATTCTGGTTATGTTTGAAACCTCAGAAAATAGAGGATTCAACAAATCACCAGTTCAACTCTTGAAAATTCTGTCACTAGACAGTTTACAACATAAATGTCTGTGAAAGTTTTGGAAGACATGTCTAATGATAGATTTTCTGCCTTTCCCACAAAAAAAGAAATGCTACATCATACCTAGTGATCAACCTGCGTGCAATCAACATGTGATCCATGTCTAATGGATCTTTTGGAACTGCAAAATAAAATTGTTTTAAGACCTACTTCCCTTACTTGTTGTGTAGGTGTTTCATCTGGTATGCTAGGTAGAGATTATAGACTTGTATTCTGAAATATTTAGAAGGTAGTAGCTAAGAGAAAGATATTTTAAGAAATGTATGCCTTACTCTTTAAAGCTGCAAGGGTATCTAGGAAACTATAAACTACCATTAGAAATATTTGTTTCAGTTCAGAACACTTACTATAGATTATTTCACTTAGTGAGTAAACATGATTTTTACATTGTAAGTAACTTAATATCAATAAGATCTTATATCCTGTTTTTAGCACAGTCAGTTCATTTCACCACAACTTTTGTTTCCTAATTTTCTTTAACAAATAGTTTTTAACATTTTGTATCTAATGAGCGTTCTTTCTATTCATTGTTCTAGGGCAGTTACATTTTCTTTTATATCAGTGTTTATATTTATTTTTATGTACTTCTGGGAAGGTTACAAGCATCATAGAACCTCTCCATTATTTTTCCAGTTGATCCCATTTTAGTTCAGTTACTTTTGGCATTTACCATCTCACTTTGTAAGGGAAGTGATGCCTCATTAAGAAAGCTGTACCATTAAAAATATAACAAATATGGCCTCAGATCACTTTCTCTGTTCTTTGACTCAAGTAGAAAATGATGGCTTATTTTACGGTTAAAGAACAGATTGTATACAGAATGTAGATGTGAGAAATAAACTAATTATAGCGTAATGGAAAAAAATTAACAACAAATAAGTAAAACTGCCTTCCTGGTGGCCACACTTTATCTGGAGCAATTTGCAAAGGGGTTTGTTTTGGAGGTGTTTTGGGCCAGTCAAAGAAACCAGGACAAGAACCAATAGTTATTAGTTCCAATACATTACTTACTTTTAAAAAAATCACAAACATTGTAAAACAAGGCCTTCAGAGACCTTGGAAACTATTCAGGAAGAAGTAATTATAATTCTGCACTATATGAAAAAATATTAATATTGAGGACAGGATGTAGTTTGAGGGATATAGAGTAAACTAAATTTTAGAAAACAATTTAAGATAACCAAATACCAGCACGCATGTGTGCAAGCGCACATACTTTATAACAGTAAAATTTAATGTAAGTAAATAAGACCCTTTTGAAATCTATTTTTCAATAACCCGAAGCCAGATCATTATAGATGCTTTATCTTGATCTAAAATGGCTGTTATTAATTATTGTAATTGTATCGCTATGGAAAGTTGATGTAATCTCATCCAAAGAAATGTTGCATGTTTATTCTGTACTGCGGGTATTACTTGAATATTCATTTGCAAGCTTGTATGATTTCCATTTAGAAGAGAAAGTCACTAGTTTAACTCAAGCTTTATGAAATTGTACAATAAAAGGAGACAACAAAAGATACTGGATAGTTAATAGAAAGAAGAAACTTTAAATGGCATCATCACTAACGAGAACGAGTTATTTAGAACCAGTTTCTTAACTAAAGGTACTAAATCATTATTAATATCTAAAACATGTCAGATTAGGTTCTTCAGTTATTGGTATATTTAAGCAGGGAGAAAATGATCATATTAAAGGCTTTTCCCAGTTTGCATATGACCTCCAGAAAAATATGCCAAGACACCATCTTTCTTTGCTTGGATTCCCATGTTGTCCCATCATCTCATCCTATGAACGAGACAGGCTTAATCATGTGCCAGTGCTTCAGGTGTCTTTCCCCCTTTATTCCAACTCCTAAGGATTGGCCATGGCATATAAAACCAGTCTTGTCATTTGTGATCCATAATGACTGAGTAATTTGTTTGGAAATGGGAATTACAGTTTTTACCCAGTGTATTTTACTGCTAGCTCAGGGACAGGTGGATAGCACTTCATATCAGCAGTAGGGAAAAGCCCAAAGATTATTACATGAGACCTGTTTCTTTAAACCTGAATATAGATGAACAGATAATTAATTGTAGTTTAAAAGCTAATGGGTAGTTAGGGATTGCTAAACCCATCCTCATGCCTACATTCATCTGCAGCTGGGGAAGGGTGTAAAAATGGATGATAGCCACAACCATACAATAAGAGATCCACCCCTTTTTTGTGTCTGTTGCAAGTAAAAACGAAGTGCTGGGCATCTGCCACACATGTCCCTGATCCTGACAACTGTTAATCTGCCATCACTCTTTCTCCCAGGGACAGTTGGCTAATATGGAAACAGGTTAAACGCAAGCTTGTCCTGATTCTCTGCCCAAAGATTAGGCTAGAACTAAAACATGGGAGTTTCGCTATACTCTGGATTCATATAAATAGCCTTCCAATTGTCCTATTTGCACATACATTTTTAAAATGATAATAAATAAATAAAACTAGCTTTGGTATTGCTTTTCGTGGAGCTGAAGATCATCAGAGCTGATAGTTGGGCACTATTTGGCATGAAGTTTTCCTGCACCAGGAACGATTGTCATCGTTTACTGCAGTTCCCATTAGTTTCATTTGGTCATATAAAGAATCCATAGTGGATTTTGCAAATGTTTTCAGTATGGCTGTATGCTGATTCTGCTGAGTTTGATATTGGGCTATATAACTCTACTCTCTGTATTGTCTGTGCTTTTCCATGCTCCATAGAAGAACATGCATTATATATGTCACATTATGCAGAATGATATATAATGCTTGTGTGTAATAGTAAAGTCTGGACTACAGATGCTCAGTAGAAGAATTAAACTGAGAATGCTCTAATGGTTGGGAAAATTGAAACCATAAGATGGAGCTCAAAAGGGAGGATACCGAATCAAAGCACACAGTACTTCTAAGCCTTTATTGTTTGTGCCTCTTATCTCAAAGGGATCTGCCAAATTAGAAAAAGCAGAAATCCTGCAAATGACAGTGGATCATTTGAAGATGCTCCAGGCGACAGGCGGGAAAGGTAAGGAACTGATTTTCTAATATGAGCAGGGGAAACCTTTGCAAACACTCCTGGCAGTTCTAGATTAAAGGAGTGGAAATTGGTGCTCAAGGCAGGGTTGAACTCGTGGGAAAGAACTACTGGGACAAAAGCAGCACTTGACCCTGAGCTTGCGTTGGCTTTCATAACACTGTGGGAGAGTAAAGGCTCCATTCAGAGGCAGTCCAGTCAGAGATCTGTTTGGGGTTTCCAAAGAGCACAGCAATCGGCACAAGGGAGACAAAACAAATACCCCAAACATAAACAAAGAGGGCTGTGGCCACTATTGTGAGGCCTGAAACAAAACCAAATTTAAAATTCATTATGCAGTTGCTATACCACGGGAAGTGGATCCAGAGGAAACTTTCCGTATTGTTTATGCATTGCCCTTTGTTCTAGAAAGAATGTTTTCTATGAAAAATTAGACTGTGCCGTTCATAACCAGAACAACATCTAAGTTTGCATCTTCTGGGTGTGGGTTAGCTAAAGAGGAAACTTAATACCATTACTGGGAAAAGGGGGGGAGATCCACCATAGGTGCTGACTTTTTTGTGGGCTGACATGTTTCTCTTGTGGAATTGGGAATGGAGAATAGAATGTGAGTTTATGTGGATTTAGAGAACAATTTGAAAATGATTTTAAAATTCCTAAAGTTAAATATGTGAGGTGTTTTGAACATTCCACATAACATGAGGAGGAGGAGGTGGTGATGGTGGAGGAGGAGAAGGAGGATTTGTGAATCAGAGCTTGATCAGAGTCCTCATTATTTAGCACCAGTTTTTAGCTTTGATTGCTGCAGTTACATCTCTCTATCCCACAATCCTGTCTTGTTTGTCATAAGAGTTAATCAAATCTTATGAAGAATAGAAGCAAAACTAATAAACATAAAGGAGATATGCTTTGTCGATCTTTTTGACAATTTGCATACGGCAGTGTAAAGAATGCATCATCTCTGTGCAATGTTTACTGTATTTCTAAAACTGGGTATTTTCAAACTAATTATATTTTACTATGTAGCCCGTCTGTGAAAAAGGGGATTTATGAATTTCATCAGTCTAATCAGTAATCATTGTATTGGGAATGTTCTTATGACTCGTGGACTTATAGAAAATATGGCTATTTATCAGCTCATTCATGTGATTTCCATTGTTGCTAACATAAATGGTTGCAAAGAGTTGTATTGCTAGTTTCCATTTGCTATTTATGATCATACTGGGGTCTTTTTTTCCCATGTTGGAAAAGGATAGCATGTGTTACATATATTTGAAATTCCATCGTTCTAACCTCCGAGCAAACTGCATATTTAGAGTATAAAAACAAGAGGATTTGAAAATAAGAAGTGAAGGTGCTATATAAATATGTATAAGTGAGAAATTGGTTTTTTAAATGTATTTTTTTTTTGCTAGTATTTCTGGGGAGAGAACTTAAGGCTATGATTCTGTCGCGAGGGATCTATTATCCTCTATGCCATGCATCCTCTTGAATTAAGTAAACTTAATACATAGCTTAGTACTAATCCATGATAGTACATGGTTTGCTGTTTTACATAAAAAGTGACTAGGCCTATGCAACTGATTTGGAACATAGCTATTAGTATACAAAAATAGTAGAGTGACAAAGAAAGAGAATTCATTTTCAGGAGTTTATATTTTGTTTAAAAGAAGCCGTTGAGAATCATTTAAGCCCTATTTTTTTAATAACAGGAATGTATTTTTCAGAATTACTTTTTGGGAAGACACCTTAGTTTTAGATCTACCTCTTATTTTTATTGCTTTAATAAAATGTTGCTTGGTTGTTGTTTTTTTAATTAGAATATTTTTAAACAAGTAAAAGATAAACACGAAAATAGAAAATGAAGTTAAGAGGTAACTGCCTCAACATGCTGTGGTATCAAATTCTAAAGCTATGAAAATGGTCACCGATACTGGGTTTACAACAGTATTTCCTCTCAATTGCATAATCAAAGAAATAATACGTTATGTGACATTCGGTTAAGCAGTTCTGATTAAAGTTCTTATATAATATGTGAAGGCCTTTTAGATGACAGTGATAATGATGGTAAAATTTGTATTATTTAATAGATTCAGTGCAAACATTTAATCCAAGTCTAACTAAAATGAGTATTTATTTATTTATTTATTTATTTATTTATTTATTTATTAAATTTATATAGTAGAACATATATAAAAGCATTGGTATTTTTCTATTAGGCTTTTCTAGAAGAATGTTTACTTAAAGGAAGAAGTAGAACTCCTAAAATTATCAGACTTGACTATTGAGGCCTAGAGTTCACGAAGAAGCAATCGCTACAGAGGAAAGTTCCTTGGCAGTAAAAAGTCTATTACCTCTAGCGGTGATGGCCTTTGCTCTCTATTTGTTGCTGCTGCTTTTATTAATTATGGTTGGTGACACAATCAGCCAGGATTTTAGATTGGATTTGGCATTTTTATCCACCTATTGAGTCCTTCCCAAGGACCTGGGATAGGCAGATGTTTGAAATTGTTAAAAGATATTGTTGAAGGATGTTAGCTGTTCCAAGTAAAGCTGCCTTTTGTAGTTGACCGATGGTGATGTTGTCAGTGCGGATGGTGTGGTGTTCAAGTGGTGTTCCAGTTGTATTGGGATAACACCTGAGGCGGCTATTACTATCGGCACTATCTTTGCTTTCTTTTGCCATAGTCATTCTACTACTGTTTGCCGGTCTTCATATTTTGTGATGATCTCCAGTTCTTTCTCTTCTGTTCTGCTGCCTCTAGGTATCGCCACGTCCACTATTATGATGTTTTTGTTATTAATATTATTACAGGTGGTCCTCTACTTACAGCCACAATTGAGCCAAAAATTTCTGTTGTTCAGTGAGACATTTGTTAGGTGAATTTTGCCCCGTTTTATAACCTTTCTTGCTACAGTTGTTAAATGAGCCACTGTAGTTGTTAAGTTAGTGACCGGTTAAGTGAATCTGGCTTCCCCATTGATTTTTCTTGTCAGAAGTGATGACATGATCCCGGGATACTGCCGCTGTCATAAATATGAGCCAGTTGCCAAGAGTCTGAATTTTGATCATGTGAGCCTGAGGATGCCATAGTGGACGTAAGTGTGAAAAAAACGGTCATAATTTTCCAGTGCCATTGTAGCTTTGAACGGTCACTAAATGAACTGTTGTAAGTCAAGGACTTCCTGTATTCTTATATTCCAATGTTCCTTCAAGAGCACAAGTTACCATGCAGCACTATTCCTCCCACTATTTCACCTCACAGCAACCATCCTGTGATTCATCCAATAGATTCCCAGGACTCTGGGTGAACCTGAATCTACGCCATTTTCATCCTAACCTAGGGGTAGGCAATCTTGGCTCTTTTATGACTCATGGACTTCAACTCCCAGAATTCCTGAGCCAGCATGGCTGGCTCAGGAATTCTGGGAGTTGAAGTCCACGAGTCATAAAAGAGCCAAGGTTGCCTACCCCTGCACAATACAACTCAGTGCCTTCTAAATAGCCCAGTCACTTGAGTAATTCTGTATATCTGAACTACAGCTGAATAAGTGTGGAGGCTTTGCATGTATTGCCTTTACGCTTATTTTATTTATTTATTAGATTTATATTCTGCCCATTTCACTGTCTACCCAAGGCAGCACACTGGAGATCTCTTTTCATTTTATCTTTTCAACAGCCCTGCGTATATAAGGAGCAGGATTTTACAGCCAAGCGTTTCAATACAGGTCGTCCTTGACTTAACAAAAGTTTGTTTAGTGACCGTTCGGCACTGGAAAAAGTGACTTATCACCATTTTTACACTTATGACCGTTGCAGCATCCCCATGATCAGATGATCAAAATTTGGATGATAATTGCAGTGTCCCAAGGTTATGTGATCACCATTTGCATTCTGACAAACAAAGTTAATGAGGAAACCAGATTCACTTAACAACCCTGTTATTAATTTAACAGCTACAGTGATTCACTTAACAAATGTGGCAAGAAAAGTCGTAAAATGGGACCAAACTCATTTAAAAAATCTCTCACTTAGCAATATAAATTTTGGACTCAAATGTGGTTGTAAGTCGAGACTACTATACTCAATTTGACAGTGTTTATAAGTATTTGATGCAGACATGGGCTTTTATCAGTCACGGGGTCAAAAGTATCATAGTAAAAGTACAGTTTTAAATAAACCAAATAAAGATTTTTAAAAAATATTTATCCCTGAGATGACAACTTTACAAAGTTAATTTACAGACCATCTTCAGTAACATACTTTCAGAACTAAAATACGTATTCCAGGCTGTGCTTTACAAGAAAGACCAAAGGAAGCCTCTGATATTTAAGTGTATTTTTCCTCTGTGTTCCAGGTTATTTTGACGCTCATGCTCTGGCCATGGATTTCATTAGCATTGGGTTTCGAGAATGTCTAACCGAAGTTGCAAGATACCTGAGTTCTGTGGAAGGTCTGGACACGGCAGACCCTCTGCGAGTCCGACTAGTCTCCCATCTCAGCTCGTGTGCTTCCCAGAGGGAAGCCGCTGCCATGACCTCGTCCATGGCACATCATCACCATCCTCTGCACCCTCATCACTGGGCGGCTGCTTTCCATCATCTCCCTACGGCTTTATTGCATCAGAATGGATTACATCCCTCCGACGTCTCCCCCTGCAGACTGTCCACAGCCTCAGAAGTGCCTTCCCACGGCTCAGCTCTCCTCACCGCCACTTTCGCCCATGCCGATTCCACCCTCCGAGTGCCCTCGGCGGGCAGCGTCGCTCCTTGCGTCCCACCACTTTCTACCTCTCTCCTCTCACTTTCTGCCACTGTGCATGCTGCAGCAGCGGCAGCAGCTCAGAGTTTCCCTCTTTCTTTTGCTGGAGCATTCCCAATGCTTCCTCCAAGTGCGGCAGCAGCAGCAGCAGTGGCTGCTGCCGCAGCCATTAGCCCCCCTTTGTCTGCTAACTCTCAGCAACCCAGCAGTAATGGAAACACTAAACCCTACCGACCTTGGGGTACTGAAGTTGGAGCTTTTTAGATTTGCCCTTCAAAATGCCTCCTGCGATTAGAACAGAAAGCTCTTGCACGAAGCTTAGGTGGTGAAAAGCTCAAGGAGCCAGACGGATGCTCAAGACACAGAAGAGAAAGAGCAAGCAAATCTGCCATAAGAATTGTCAGGATGGAGGTTTTTCTACTTCGTTTGAGTCAGACCTCACTCACAGTGGTCTTCAAATGATATCTTATGTCGCCTTTAATGCTCTTGCTATGCATTTTTATTTGCCAGGGAAGTGGTGGATTGTAACTCACAAAATCTTCCTGAAAAACAAATGCTGTCCTAAATGCTTAAGTGCCTGTCCTGTTCTGAATAGGCAGTGTATTTATATGTGTTTCTTTGCATTTTTTTTCTAAGGCTAAACCACCGTGCAAACATGAAAATGATGCTGGGGAGGAAACAATAGAATTTGGAATCAAATAATAAGATCCAGAATAGGGATACAATTTCTGAATAAGTACTTCTACAAACAGTAAGGTGGCAGTCCTTTAGCATCAGTGGAACCCTACCAAACTAACTATGCAGAGTTGAATTTTAAGAATAACAAGGTTGCTGAGATTGTATATACTTAATCTCATCTAGTTTACTTTCATTGTGCGGATCTATCAAATGTCTGCAGCGTAATTTTGATACAAGCACTAAACTTTCAGTGTGGTTTAAGAAATTACAAGCCTCTGGCACTTTTTGTAAAATGCTTGGTGTCAAGTTATAAGCGTGCATAAGTTGACCACCGTTTCTATACTGATGCATTTTGGTAAAGTCACAGCTGATAAGTCTGGTTCATTTTTGAAAGCTGGGAAACAGCTTCCTTTAGATTAGAGTCCTTTTTTGTCACAGAAAGAGGTATGATTAAATAGCTACAGTTCTTTATCCTTTGGCCATTTTCTTTTCTTCCATTCAATCATATCTGATTGAAAACTGGCTTTCATTGGAGCTCAATTTGATTCTCTTTGATCATACATACCTGAAAAATTAGGGCAATTGTATTCCAGGAGATCTGGAAGGAAATAGACTGCCAAAGGCTGAGCTGTAGTATCAGCAACATGAACTTTTGGGTTAGTTTTTTTTGCTGCCATTTTGTTTTCTTTTTTTGTACGGGTTCAGTTCACAACCCAGAAGATGTAAGTTATGTTTTTTTTTTAATTACCCATACAAGCAGTACTATAAAAATGTTTTGCTTTGTTATTGTTATTACAGCAACATGAAATAACACAAGTATTTTTTTTCATTGACTCAAGAGCTAGAGTTAATGATGGGGGAGGGCAAGGTAAATGAAAGCACAGCATGTATTATGCACTTCATTTCTCTGCTGTGTGGAGAAAGCAATAAACAGAATGTTAAACATTATACAAATGTACTTTTAAAATATTTGTTTTAAAAATACTTTTCCTAGTTGGAGGAGGGGCAAATTGTTCATTATTTTGGTAACCCTTTTTTCTATGCAAAAGTTTTATGTATCACTTATTAAATGAAGTCTTTTTTTGACTGACTTCCAGATATTGTTTTGATGTGATCAGTGAAAGAGAAGAAATTGAATGTGTTAAAAGTTAACGCAAGCCCAGATGGTGGTAGTTTCCTTGAGAGGTTGCATTGTGTTACACAACTAAAAATGCACACAGTTTCACTTAAGGTTTTATTCAATTTAGTTTCTTATACGTGTGGTGAACTTGTGCTAAATACAATTCAGTATCCAAATCAATACTAACTTGGGACTAAATAAGTGATAAGCACACAATCACCTGTTGCATGTTTGCTGAATTGTTGATGCACGTGGAAACTACAGTGACCCTAACCTGGAATGGGAGAGTCATAGTGTTAGGCTGCAACTTTTGTTCCTATATTAGTCTAGACCAGGGGTAGTCAACCTTGGCTCTTTTATGACTCGTGGACTTCAATTCCCAGAATTCCTGAGCCAGCTTAGCTGGCTCAGGAATTCTGGGAGTTGAAGTCCACGAGTCATAAAAGAGCCAAGGCTGACTACCCCTGGTCTAGTCCCAAACCGCTTTTGCTTCTTCTGAAGAAAAGCAGCTGCCATTGATAACAGCAGTCTTCTTCTTGGGGGAAATAGCAGCTACATGGAGCTTGATCTGGATTAAGGGTACGGGAGGATTAGATCCAGTTTCCCTCTACTACGTCGTCCCATGTCCACATCTTCAGTCCAGAGCTGCCCCATGAGCAGCATTTGGTTGAGAGCTGCTTTTTAGCCTAGCTTCCAGTTTGTCTTTATATTGAATGAAATTGTGCTGAAACCTACCCATCATAGCCTAATGTGTTAATGGCAGCTCTTCAGAATCTCTACATCAAAACAATGACATCTGTGCCCAAAGGAGTAGCCGTGCAAAAAATAAAATAAAATTACAGTGTTCACATTTGTAGCTTGCAATGGATTAGCCAATCAAAAAAGAAAAAAATATATTACAAAAACTGAGGGCAGGGTTCTCAAGGAGTTAGAAAGCTATAAAAATGTTTCCTGCAGCCTCTAGGTATAAAATAATACTAGCTCCAACATTAAGGACTTTCATTTGAAGTGATGGGCTATATTTCTGCTTTTTATGTCAGTTAAGGAACCCTGGAAGGGATCGGAGAAGAAAATTATCTACATTGGGATATCATCTTGTCTTACTATAGAATATATTAGGTATTTGCATCTTGTTCTCGTCTCATTATAGGCTCAGTAATTCGTTGGTCAGTGACAGTAATAAAAGATTACCTGTCTATACTCTCACTGGCTGCAGTTCATCCTGACTCTCAAAGTAAACAACTTCACAAGAGCATGTGAAGAAACTGATTCTCCAGATGTCTATGGAGATTCTCAGTCATCCAGGTCATAGTTGTCTCAAAGGTGCTTTTTCCCCCTGAGAGAAAAAAAGACGTGTTGCTTCTCATTCAAGAAGCTTCATTAGTTGTGACTGGATGGTGGGGGGATGGAAGGATAGGTTCTGGCAGGATGGTGGGATGGGGATGGGAGGATTATATTTCTTTGCCATTTTTTTCAATTTGCTTTGATTCTCCAGATGTTGCTGAATTTTAGATTCCAGAGTAGTTTATGATTGGACATGCAGGTTAGAGTTGTTGGGAATCGGTTTGAACTTATGAGGGGTTACAGTTTTCTACTCTAGGTATAGAGAATCAGTTATCTGTTAGGAAAAATATGCTGCCCAGAAAGAGCCAGGAATTATTTTTAAACATTGGGAAAGGGTGCAAAATATAGCTTCTGGATTTTTCCCCCCCGTACATCTTCCCCCACAATTACCAAAAGGGGTCTTGTATTTTATTCTGTGTAACAAAATATCAAATGTGATTTTTATTTTTGAAAAGACAGCTGGACTGATTTTATTTTATTTTTTGAGGAAGAAGACGTTTCACTTCCTACCCTGGAAGTTTCATTAGTTGGATGGTGTTAGAGATGGGAGGACAGTTATTGACAGTTGACATTAGTTGGGGTGTGTGTGTGTGTGGGGGGGGGAAATGATAGATTCTGACAGGATGGGTGGGATGGAAAAATTGTATTTTCTAGGCAGTCAACTGGTCTTAATACTCTCCAAGAGCCATTGTAGTTACTTGGGGTTTTAACTGTGACCAAGATAGTAAGTGAAACGTCTTCTTTCTAAAAAAAAAAAAAAAAGTCCAGGTGCCTTCTGAAAAATAAAAACCACTTTTGATATAACTATGACCTGATGGATGATGGAGAACCTTCATAGACATTTATGCAACAAAATATTTTCTGTGTGCACACATATATGTGCACCTTCTCCCTAAAGACTATTTGAGGAAGATGATGCGTGTTGCATCTGTGTTTGAATCTCTGTTCTCGTGCACTGGGAGGTGCAGAGCAGGCTGCGTGTGCTCCACATGACCATCCAGGAAGAGGGAAGGTGACTTAGGATGGAGGAGTTGCTAACATTCTGAGCAGCTGCCCAACTCATTCTCCCATAGGGAAGCACTGGAATTCAATCTTCCTTTGATTGTCTTTTCCCACCGAATTTGGTTCTTGTTTATTTTGACAGTTATTCTGCTGATGAATGGATGGATAGAGTCCAAACCCTAAACATAATCTGTTCCCAATAAATCATTCCCCAACATATCAATGTTAGGGAAAGCATGGAATTTCTGGAATTCTTTCAATCCCTTCATCAGATGTGACCATAGGAGAAGTCTGTATTTTCTCCTGTGAAATACAGTAGTGTGTTGTGTCCCTGTTGGTGTTTATGTGTGCATTGGGAAGCACGCAGATGCATATGCTCCACTCTGGATCAGGGAACAGTTTTAAGATTGCCTCCCTATCAGGATGCATTAGAGGAGGATCCTTTTTCTGATTTGATTTGGATCATTTTCAAACTCAATCCTCCTAATAGCTTCTTCACTTAGACCAAATTCTGCCCCATTCTGTTCAATTTCCAGAGTTTGATCTGCTAACAGGTGGAATTTTGGGCCTGCTCACATAGCTGTGTTCCTGATGTCTGCTGAGCTGGAACAAATGAAAATGGAGTGATAACCAATGTCAGCAGTTCTTAGGCCTTGTAGATAAGTTATCTGATACCAGCAAGAATTCAGTGTATGTATATATTGATAAGAAAATAGTGGAGAAAGTTTAGTGTGCATGATGGAGCTAGAACTTATTCTGCAATGCTCCCAAATTAAACAAGCAGCAACAAATCCATTCTCTTCCACAAATAAAGGCTGGTTCTGTTGTTCTTTTGTTCTTTTATTTATCCTATATTGTAAGCAGCCCAGAAATTCTGGAACTGAGATGGCCAAGTTAACTAGAAATTTGGAAAGTTGCCCAACACTCAAAGCCATTAGACTGGAGAAGGTGCATTGATCATCACCGCAATATTGTACTAATCAACTATAAAAGAAAAAGTAATTTTGGTTTTTCTTCCTTCTGCCCAGCAAATGCTGCATAGAAATCAGAAGCTAAAAATGTGTGCAAACTTGTTAGATCCGTATGTTTTAATTGATTCTTACAATAGTTATATTGTTTAAGCATTGTTGAGGCATAATGAATGAAAACAGTTTTCTTAAACTTTGTTTGAAAAAGCACAAACAAGATATGAATAGGATACCTTTCTTTAAAAAAATTAAAATGCCAAAAATATAGCTGTAGGCTGCCGCAGACATGAAGGAAAAATGTATTTGTCTACTCCAATTAACGTGACCTTTAAATATTTCTGTAATGCCTGCCAAGGTCTGGTCAACCATACATGGATGACTCATTCTAGTAAATCACTATTCACCCACAGTGTGTTTTTCTGAGAATATAAGGATTATGACACTCATTGCTTGCTGGCCACTGACAATTATATGAAGCAACCTTAGCAATAAACCCAAGTGTTATCTTGCTCAACACTGACCAGTTCTCACACTATGTTGAAATCCAAGGATACCCAAAAACACAAGTAGAAACTGTGTACTGGTGTAAAAAAAAAAAAGTAATACTTTAACAGAACAATGGAAAGCTTGTTTTCCAAGCAGTGCCTTTTTAAGATGCAAACCATTTTATAGTGTATAAAAGAATTTACAGATTGAATCAGAGAAATATCAATGTTACCTAAGACTTGAACAAGTATTAAGTAATGTAAAGTCTTCTTAATGATAGTGAGATTTAAGCCCATGTTTAACTCAAACTTTGCGGGGGGGGGGGGAGGGAACAACATTCTTAACTGTCTCTTTGGCAAAATACACAATGGAACTTGAAGAACTTTGAATCAACTGGACATTGCCCAACATTCATCTGTAATATAAACAGACTACAGCTTTGTTGATTTTGCATCTCCACTTTTCATGCCTACGCACAGTTAAAGACAAATGTGTGTTCATTTCTCATACGCCTCTACAGCTCAGCTTTTTCACAAAAGAAAAGCAAATTAAAAAATCCTTGCAATGAGCTTTTCAAAATGCTGCCAAGTCAGGAGATCTGGGTTTGTAGATATCTAAGCAAGTGGGCATCAGGTGATTCTCCTAGGTAGCTAGGCTGGTCTATAGAACTTTCATGCAATAAGGGTGCATGATACAGAGCTGTTCAGAAGGAATTATGGAGAATGTAGAAGAATTATTTATGGGGCTGCCACCAAGAAGAGGGGGGTCAACCTAAGCACCTGAAGGCAAGATAAGAAGTGAATGGAAACTAATCAAGGAGAGAACCAACCTAGAACTAAGGGGAAATTTCCTGACAGTTAGAACAGTTAATCAGTGGAATGAGTTGTTTCCAGAAGCTATGGGTGCTTCAACACTGGAGGTTTTTAAGAAGGGATGTGCCCTGGTCTCTTGTGGATGTGCCTTCATCAAGAAAGGAGTGTTACTGAATATACAGATGTAGATGTTCAATACATCTAGGACCTGAAAGGCCTTCTTCACAGCAATGCTGAGCATTTGATTAGAGGTAAGAGCCTATCCTCTTTCACATATACCATGAGCATGACAGAATATTAATAATAACAGTGTTCATATCTTTATAGATTATGAGTTGCATAGATTTTTAATAAAGTGATAAACAGTTGGCAGATATTTTTATAGCTAAACAATAGCAATGTTCCAATATCTCGGGCTGCCACAAAGAAGAGGGAGTCAAGCTATTTTCCAAAGCGCCTGAAGGCAGGACAAGAAGCAACGGATGGAAACTAATCAAGGAGAGAAGCAACCTAGAACTAAGGAGAAACTTCCTGACAGTGAGAACAATTAACCAGTGGAACAACCTGCCTCCAGAAGCGGTGAATGCTCCAACACTGGAAGTTTTTAAGTTGTTGTTGTTGTATTATTATTATTATTATTATTATTATTATTATTATTATTATTATTATTATTATTATTATTATTATTATTATTATTATTATTATTATTACCATTACTATTCTGAAACAAGAACTAATGCAATGACTTGTGAGTGCTAGTTAAAAGCTCCCTGATTCTTTAAGTGAAAATTGTAGCAACTGGATTTGGAATGTGGCTGGAAAAATAAAATGGAAAATCTACCTATCTGTGATTAAATATAAGAAGAGGTTTGCAAGTGTGAGAAATCCTATTATTGGATTGGGGAAATAAAAGCAGTAATACTTGATCACCTGAAGAAAAGTGATTATGTTTTTTTAGACTGGCTTCATAAACTTGCTCCTAGATCAGGGGTTTTCAAACTTAGCCCATGCTGGCTGAGGAATTCTGGGAGTTGAAGTCCACAAGTCATAAAAGGGCCAAGTTTGAAGACGCCTGTCCTAGATAATCAAATACTGCAAAGAGTATCCAATATAGACACTGCCCAAACCTAAGAATATTAAGAAGCCAGATTTACCAAGATGCTCTTTCTGGGTTTCCAGAATTTTTGCATCCTTTTAGATTTCCAAAATCTAACTCTCTCTTAGTCTGAGAGTAAGAATCCCCACATTATTGTGAAAAACTGCAGCTATGCTTCATTTGTAAAATGAAAGGTTCTGTGACACAAATCTTTCTGAAAGTTGTGTTATTTAAAAAACCTCTTTCCCCTCCCCTGATTTTGGATATACAAAGGCCAGTCGAGACTTTTTCTCATTTTTAAATGTGGTGCCTATTATTAATTAATAAGTTCCAGACTTGGATCTGTGCCATATGTAGTTTGAAATGTACCATTGGTGCTTTGAATGGCCCTCTGAAATGGACTAGTAACTAGTTAAGTTCTCAAGCAGCGGCATATGTTCAAGATTATCCATCACTGTAATATAAAGTACCAATTACCATCTGAACCAACTGTATTTTTGAAACATTTTCAAAGTGGCCATTGTGTTAGTCTTTTAAAGAAAAATAAAAGAAGAAAGAAGAAATAGTATTCAAAAGGGCCTCTTATGGATCAAGCCAACCTTAGATTTTACTAGGCCTAGATAACTAAGAGTGGTGGTGGCATAGAGGTTAACAAGTTGGGCTTATTAACCGGAAGAACAGCAGTTTGAGACCCTTCCCCAACTCCTGCAAACCTAGTAGTTCGGAAGCATGCAAATGCAAGTAGATAAATAGGTACCACTTCAGTGGAAAGGTAACAGCATTTTGTGTGCCTTGGTGTATGGTCATGCTGGCCACATGACCACAAAAGTGTCTTCAGACAACACTGGGTCTCTCGGCTAGGAAATGGACATGAACACCACCCTCTGGAGTTGGACCCGACTGGAAAGGGGAAACCTTTACTATTACATTTTAGGTAACTAACTAGTGAAGATATGATTTGCTTATTTCTAACCAGATATCCCTTGTGCTGCACAGCAGCTGATCTCCAAGAACTCAGAACTAATTTAGGATAATTTTAATACCCCCGGCTTGTGTTCTGCTAATAGAACAGAGAACTTTCCCGTTCCTCACTGGAGGAATGGGAAGAAAATATATATTAGGATTGGGACAGCCAAGCCAAAAGTTCCTTTACAGTGTATTTCCAAAAGTATGTTCCTTAATCACATAAATGTCTTATTGTTTTTATACAATATTTATTTTATGAACGGTTTTAAACATAAGATTCAGATATGAAACCTAATTGCTTCCACAAACCAAACCTTCATTATTATGCCAAATTCATGTGATTTGACAGGAAAAAAAAATAAGCAGGTTTTTCTGAGGAAACAGCAAATCAGAAGCTTGCATTATGGGACTAGTGTGACCCCTTCTGGTATATTACAATATTTTTTTTACTAGAGATCCAGCAAATGGCTCTCAGGATACTTATTGCACTTTCTCTATCAAAGAAGAGAACAGGGGAAAACTCTTGCCCTAGGCTTTAAAAACCACCACCAAATAAATATTATTACTGGTATAATAGCAGCCATCATTGTTCATAATACTCTACACAATACATGCCAACCAAGGAATTTAAAATCTAGCCTTTGCTAATCTAACCTCTGTTAAACCTTCCTAAACTTCTTAAAAGGCCCTATACACTTCTGAGATTACTTTAATGTGCTCTGCAATGTGTACCTTTGAAAACAGTTTAAAGTTTAAACACTTCAACTGGAACAAAAAGTGGCCATAATATGGTGATGGCTAAGTTAGCGGACTCCTGCTGCAGCTGCTAGCCACCAAACCTCAGAGGCAGCACAGTGTGAATTATGCATTTTGAAAAGGCTGCTTCCCTATATCTCATTATTATGATACATACAGGTGAAAACCTTTTAAAGACAAGTTTATTGGTGTTTTGCTACTAAATGCTGTGTATTTAATTTTTAATCTTGCTTACATATTTTTTTTTTACTGCAGTATGTATATGTTTTAAAGCACACAGAAATACAATAAAAACCTGGAAACAATTGTAATTGCAGTTCATGTGGATATCAATGAACTGAAAGGCAGTGTGCAATTAATAAATACAACTCAGCACAAAGAATTAAAATGAGAAAGCATATAAAAAAGGAATTTAAATTTTTAAAAAATGTCATTTCTCTACTTCAATAAACTCCATGTATATTTGTCTTTAATCACCCATCATCGCTGGCTTTTCCTGATTCTCACTATGTACAAAAGGTGCATCAATTCACAAAGATAGAATTTCAATTCAATATCCTTAAGAAAACATAAAATAAAAGATAAATATGGTCCAAACCACAACAATTAAGGTTCCAGTGGCCATGCTTCTCATCCCTAATTTTTGGCCCCTGGAATCATAAAAATTTTGGAGATTTTCTGATTAACCTCATGGAGAATCACTACATATAGGATTTGATCATGGTTTTTGTTGGATCTTATGAAAAACTCATGCAACATCAACACAATGATGATTTCATAGAAAAGACTTATTGTGCTTCAGGATGCTGTTATACAATTAAAGCTTTTTTAAAAACTTAATAATGGAGAAAGAACTGCAAGTAATAGAACACTACATTGCATCCATTCATTTATCCTCATCTTTATTTCTGCCTTTGTACACCTGCTTACAAGAAAATATTGAACAGACTCTTATCCTGGGATGACTCTGGCACAAACAGCAGAAATTTTGCTTGCAACATTTTGCTTGCCATACTGTTATTGAATAGGGAGGCTTAAAAATAAAAGAAAGTAGGCTGAAGACTTGACTATCTTGCTTAAGAGTAAAGCTTCATTTTGGTACACAACAGCAGCAAAATTTTTGTTGTTTTCAAAAACTACAAAGGAATTTAAGCAGGAGATAGTAAATTACCTCAAAGGAATGCAATCATGAAATTTAGACAAGATAGAAGACAGGAAAGGTCCAGCTAGCTAACTATATTCTCAAAATAGGGAGAAAAATCCCTCCCATAAATAACTTTTTCATTTAAAAAACTATATCCGGCGGGACAATCTTCCTTTCAGATAAATATACTAGAACATGTTATCCAAATAAACAGGTAATGCAAATTAATTTTGACTCCCTCCTTTTAACTTATAAGAAAAAAAAAACAATGCTGTACATTATATACTATTGTCCCAAGCAGAAGAAAGAGAGACATTCGGGAGGTTTAAAGTTTTAAAAATACTCCTTCCCTGACCGGGAATCGAACCCGGGCCGCGGCGGTGAGAGCGCCGAATCCTAACCACTAGACCACCAGGGACCTCTGACTCATTTTTTCTTCTTTCCTTTAAACCAATCAATCCAAGTCCTGCTTCTTTACATTAACATATTTGTTAGTATATTTTCCCGAATCAAATGGCTTTTCAATCGAAAAGGCCACTTTGCACCAAGCTGAGGAGACTAACTCTGGCAACTGAACCACAACACATTATTGGTTTTGTTAAAAACCCTCTTATCTTTTTGGTCCTCTGCGTTCTTGGTACTCTTCCCCTGCATCTTGCCTTTGGGGGGGGAGGCGGACACCATTCCTTGGCTGAATTGATGCTGAAACTGAAAACTGCGAAAAATCAGCAATTCTACTGAACTGACTGCGCTGCTGTTCAGAGAAGTGTAAATAAATTTACAGTAGCTGTGATGAAAACTCTATTCAGTGTTTCCAACCACGGCCTATCCCTCAGATAGCACAGATCATGTGACCATGGGGATGCTGCAATGGGCATAAGTGTGAAGACCAGTCATAAGCACTCTTTTCAGTGCTGTTGTAACTTCAAATGTTGTTTTAATGGATGGTTGTAAGACAAGGACTCCCTATAAATGGCACATTAAAAACTGTGTATGAAATGTACAAGATTGGAACTGATATATTAGTCAAAAAAAGGAGGGATAGGAATAGCAGAAATCCTTGGATAAGGTGACCTCAAAGCTTAAAGCCACAAGGCCAGTTTCAGTGGGCTCTCACAGATATCACAAAATAACCCCTTAATGCCAGAGAACATTAAGGCAAGGAGCCTCTATGATGGTTCACATCAGCAAGAGATTCAAAACTCCAAGGAAATGGAGACTGTATGCCACATTTCAAGTGATTCAAGGCTATTTACATAGAAAGTTGTGCTCCACTAACTTACCCATGGTATTAAGATGCTTTCTGCATCTCTCAATTAGTTATGGAATTTCATATAATAGAGACTTTACACCAAATATGTTTCTCTTAATCATTTTAAGGAAGGCAAGGGAAAGCCTTTAGAAAATTGTTTGGCACGGGAGTCTCTGTCTAAAAGACAAGTAACTGTGACTTAGGGCTCCCAGGGATTTGGGCGCCTCCACGTGCTGAACAAAAGTATGACATAAAATGCAAGCTCTCCTCAGCTGGATGACTTTTGATTGCATTCAAAGAGGAATCAAACAAATTGCTTTAGTGCTGTTTGGGGTCCTGAAGTGCAGAGTGGGACACTTTGTATTGTATTGAGAAGTTCTCTTTTACAAACCAAATTTGAAGCAAGCAAAGAGGCAAGAAACAGCGGTGACTTTGTTCCTTAAGAGGAAAAGCCACAGAGAACAATCTACGCAAGTATTTAAGTTTCAGGGCCAGATTTAGGCTAACACTGAGCAAGAACTGGACTAGGGCACAGAAGCTCAGGAAGCGCCAACATCATCCCTTTTTTCCAAATCATTTAAAAAATGCAAATGTTTGCATTGGTGGCATAATTACTCAATGTGGTCGAGGAGTACAATATAGCCTTCAGCTGGTACTGTACTTTAGATACAGAAACTTGCTTCCCCAGACAATGCATGGCCTCTGAGCCTTTCCTGAGAAAAATGGGTGTGCATTACTGGGTTCAAAATGAATACTATCTGCCCAGCCAATTTGATCTGGCGTGCTCCAAATATCTTCAGTTAAACAAAGCCATATACTGCAACATTGGAAGCCTGTCCTCTGCAATGAGGTTCTCCCTGGGATCTGAATGGCACCCCATTCCTGATATTTTGAAGGATCCTGAAGAACATCCAGATCTTTGGTAAATGTGACTGAAGCCCATTCTCTTCTCTTCCTTTGTACCATCTGGCTTTGTTATCTTTGCCAACTTTGTTCTTTGTTTTGTATTGTTTCACAACACAAAAGTGTTGCTGGGAGTCATATGGCATATACATTTAATAAATTATTGTTATTGTTGTAGTTGGTTGCATAGCCAGGCAGATGTTCAGAATGAATTTGGCATTTTTATCCAGTTATTGACTCCTTCCCAAAAACCTGAGATAGATAGATAGATAGATATGGATGTTTGATGGTGTTACAGATATTGTTGCAGGATATAAGCTGTTCCTAGTAAAACTGCTTGTTGCAATTGACTAATAGTGAATTTGTCAGTGCCCATGGTGCTTCAGTTGTTTTGGGATTGCACCCAAGGTGTCTATTACTATTGGTACTACTTTTGCTTTCTTTTGCCAGTCATTCTTTTTATCATCATTCCCCCCCCCTTTATTCCAATTCTGGGCTAAGAGGTTGCTGGTATTTAGGTGAATGGATGGCCAAAATTGTACCCTTACCTAGAATTATGTCCCATTATTATTAATTATTTTATTACAGGCATTCACTGCAAAAGGCAATTATTACATTTAATGGGACTTCCTTTGGGCAGATAATATATGCATGAACCTAGAGCTCTTAAAAAGGTAAAATATAAAATATAATTTAAGGTTATATCCTCCTTATAGGTTACAATGAGCCCTGAAGAGCAATAAAAATGAAGATGGTTGCTTCATCTCTGATGCCCAATCTGATGTTTTCTAATATCTAAATTATAACAGGATAGTTTATACAACCAGGGAGGCTTTTTTGATTTTCATTCTACCGTGAAAATACCAACTCAAGTTATTAAGGGTAAGTAATTTTGTTGTTTTCCCCTAGCTATGCTGCAAGCAGAGGTCAATGCTTTAAAGCTTTGTTTAAGTTGCTTTTTCATCTTCAACGACTTTAAAATGTGTGAACTTCAACTCCCAGAATTCCTCAGCTTGCATCACTGGGTAAGGAATTCTGGGAGTTGAAGTCCACATATCTTAAAATTGCTGAGGTGAAAAACATTGCTTTCAAGTAACAGAGGAAAACAATTTATCCTGCACTAAGTATTTGGGGTGGTTATTGTTTCCTATTTTTGCAGTCCTCTGTATAAAGTTTAAAATCATATACATGTCTAAGAAGTGTCTAATCAATGTCATTGAGTTAATTAGTTATTCTGGAAATTTGTAAAAGACTGTATTCCATTAGAAGTTTGAAATCCAAACCTGAAGAGGACAAATTTATTCTTGAAAGTCTAGGAAATAACGCTGCAGGACAGAAATTATTCACCTAGTGAACAGTAGTGAAAGTGAGTTTGCAGCACAACGAAAACTTGCCTTTGTCACCAAGGAAGAGTGAAACAAAGCCTTTCTATTGCTGGTTTTAAAAGAATGTCTTTAAAATCTTTCCGGTGATTAGATTTAGTTGTGATTAGCTACGGAAAAAACTTCTTTCCCTGACCGGGAATCGAACCCGGGCCGCGGCGGTGAGAGCGCCGAATCCTAACCACTAGACCACCAGGGAAGTTAGCTGTAAGGGTTATGTTTGCTGTATATCAACAGAATAAAAAATTATTGCACTCCTCTTTGGCTACTTCAGTACATAATCTCAATTGTTCTGATATAGGACCAGTTGCTGCTGCTTTTCTCTCTATATATTGATTGTTTCTGAAGAGAAAAGTCTATGTACACCAGGAACCTTTGCATGAATGAAAGCTGAGAGGGAAATTGAACAAACAGAATAGTATAGTACTCTAAGGAATAAATGTGCTCTGATTAATAAATGTAAAGTGCAAAGATTTATAACAACAGAAATGTCAGGCAATTACCTTATGTATTAATTAAATATATATCCTGCTTTTTATTTAGAAGCTCATGGTGCCCCCTCCTCCAATTTTTCACCACCTTGTGAGTTACAGTGAATGAAGATACAGGAATGAACCAAAGTCACCTACTACACTGAGTTTCTGTGGTTGAGAATAGAGCAGAGCCTGGCTTTCCACATCTGACACCTGCTAGAGACTGTGAGAGTTTTCTTTCTGAGCAAGAACACTTTTGTGGCCAGCCATGTCATGAATGGATAAATCACTACCCACAAAATAGTCAGAATATGCTCTGAAAATTCAAAAGATTCCTCTTCTGGAATTATAAACATGTGTAAAAACACTCTACCAGTGAGGGAGTATGATGGTTAAGGCACAAGACTAGAAGTACAATAGAGAAATTCAGCTTCAAGTCTATTTTTGCTTTGCTGGGCCAGCCATTTTCTCTCAGTTCTTCCTACTTCAGGGAATTATTTTGGAAAGATAGGAAGAAGGAGGAGATGTTTTGAGTTCCCAAAATGGAAAGATGGAATATAAATCTAAAGAATGAATGTTAAGGCAGATTTTTTTCAAAGTGTCCATGAAATGAAGCAGATTGAGGAAAAAATAACATTCGAACAAAATTATCGCTGGTCAGTTATGGAATAAGTAAGGCTTACTCTGAAGTAGTTAAACATATAATAGAATGCTGACTAACAATATAATCCTGTAGGAATGAACGTCAATAGCTTTTCTACTAACTGTCCATAAGCTATTTTCTTAAGAATTAGGTGTGAATGCTCTATATTATTTAATGTTGATATACCAAAAAGACACATACGTAAAAGACAATACAAACACTTGAAACTACAAGTTTATTTAGTGACCATTTAAAGTTACAACTGAAAAAAGTTACAACTGAAAAAAGTGACTTATGACCGTTTTCCCCACTTACAAATATTGCAGCATCTCCATGGCCACGTGATCAGAATTAAAATACTTGGCAACTGACTCATATTTATAATGGGGGCAGTGTCCTGGGGTCATGTGATCCCCTTTTGCGACCTTCTGACAAGCAAAGTCAATGGGGAAACCAGATTCACTTAACAACTGTGTTACTAACCTAACAGCTGCAGTGATTCACTTAATAACTGTGGCAAGAAATGTTGTAAAATGGGGCAAAACTCGCTTAACAAATGTCTCACTGAGCAACAGAAGTGTTGGGGTCAAATGTCGTCATAAGTCAAGGAGTACCTGTACCCTGCTTAACAACAATAGTTATGCTAAGGTTTTGTGCTTTTAGATCACTTGCAGTCTAAAAAAACCTATTTCATCAATGTAAGGCATTATAAGATAGGAAAACATTTTTATAATTGTTGAATTTGCTCAATAATGTATAATATTTCTTGATTTCTAGCAGATGTATTGAAGTGTAGTTTTATTTTCATAGTTTTTGTTCCTTCTCTCAAAGATAAGCTGTACTTCCCAGCCATACTTCTCATTCAATTATCTCTGCTGAAGATGTGGCAAATTTTTCTTGTTTCTGCCTGTTGGCCCTATTTTAAAATTATTTTTCCAGGAGCGAATTCAGTGTAAAGAAACAATACTTGTTGCAATGCTCGGTAAAGGAATGAAGCAAGGATATCTGGAAAAAAAACAAAACCTTGCAGCCTTTCTACATTCTTGGCCTACTTTCTCGAAGTTTCTGATAAATCTTCTGTCTTGCAGGATTATAGTGTAGACAGAGAATATCAGGCATAGATATAGCATGCTGAATCGTCTTCCACTTTATATGGATGGTCCTGCTGCAGCCTGTGTGACAGACCACCGACCTTGGTAGAAAAAACACCATGCCAATTAGTGGTTGTTAACTCTCAAGGTCAGAAGTACTTCTAGACCTGACAGAATTAACACCTCATTAGCAGCAACAGCTTGAGTAAAGATTGTACTCCTCTATGGCTTAGCTGGGCAAACCCCACCCAGCTGGGCAAACCCCAGCTGGGAACAACTGTTGTATCCAGTTTCTAACCTAGATCAATTCTTGCTTATTCCAAAGTTTGTTATAGAGAATACCACTTCCAGTGTTCCACTGACCTTGGATTACATTACATTGAAAAAAAGGACTAGGGGTGACATGATAGCAGTGTTCCAATATCTCAGAGCTTACCACAAAGAAGAGGGAGTCTAGCTATTCTCCAAAGCACCTGAGGGAAGGACAAGAAGCAATGGATGGAAACTAACCAAGGAGAGAACCAAACTAGAACTAAGAAGAAATTTCCTGACAGTTAGAACAATTAATCAGTGAAACAACCTGTTCCAACACTGGAAGTTTTTAAGAAGAGATTGGACAACCATTTGTATGAAATGGTTTAGGGCAGTGGTTCTCAACCTTTTTAATGCCGCGACCCCAACCGGTCGTAAGTCGAGGACTAAACCGGTCGTAAGTCGAGGACTAAGCCGATCGTAAGTCGAGGACTAAACCGGTCGTAAGTCGAGGACTACCCAACCGGTCGTAAGTCGAGGACTTTCCCTGCCCGGGAGCGCCGCGCATGCGTGGTTCCGCCCCCTGCGCCAGCCGAGGTGTAGCTGGCAAGCGGCAGAGACGGAGCAGGCCGACCACCAGCTGGCCCAGCTCAAGGGAGGTAAGGCACCCGCCGGAAAAGGGGAAAAAATGGCGGACAAAAAAAATGGTGGACAAAAAAAATGGCGGACAGCCTTGCTTGGCGACCCCCATGAAATGGTCGATCGACCCCAAATGGGGTCCCGACCCACAGGTTGAGAACCACTGGTTTAGGGTTTCCTGCCTGAGCAGGGGGTTGGACTAGAAGACTTCCAAGATCCCTTCCAAATCTGTTATTCTACATTACCACACTTCACAGTTCCCTTTTGATTCTAGAACTTGGTATGCAAACATACACACAATGTTCTTCCATCTTTCACTTGCAGGCAAATAAATGTGCAAATATATATTCAACATTCACCTTAGACCTACTGTTTGCACTGGCAACTTGGTGCACAAACAACCCCCATCCGTATTCTTACACCTTCATTGTGAGTATATGTTTACCTGGCATTTCAACACCTTCTATGGTTTTTTGTAGCTAGACTAGGAAAGCTTGCTTCTAGTTTAATTCAGATTCTCAGAAAGGAGAAGTTCTGAAGGACCAGAAGATATAAATAGTTATGGTACTCACAGATGTGCAGCCACAAATAAGCAGATCCCACAATGACAAAAATGCTGAGTTTCTGTTCCAAAAAAGTCTGAGGGGCATTCCAACGTATTCCCCATATTTTGTTTCAGTGCAACTTGCTATTATCACATTATCATACAATAATTGGGGACTTTCCTCAAGCATAATAATAATAAGCCTTATGACAAGTTCCACAGCCAAATAGGCAGTTGGACCTGAAAGTCTATTACTCAAAAATTAGTATGGATTTGTGGAGGAGTTTTGATGTGCAGTTGAAAACATTGCTAAAATAGAAATTGCTAACAGAGAAATATGTCTGCACCTAGGGAAACATCCAATGATGCAATATGTGACCATCTCATGCTATCTAGGTGTTTTTACCCACCTATTGAGTTCTTCCCAAGAACCTGGGATAGGCAGATATTATTGTTTGATGATGATGATTTGGAAAAATATTGATTAGCTCTTCCATTACACTGATATAGAATTTATTAAGCAGAAAGCACACACAATTATTTGCTAAATAAATGCATTTAAAACTGACCTTGGACAAGTTATGAAACAGCTGTTAAGAAAGTACTTGGATAAGAGATTACACAGTCCAGAGACAGAAGCAGAGTTTATTGGAGTGGGCATCCATAATACATTCAATAAATAATAAGAAACTCAAGATAATCCAACTTTGATTTTCTCTAGTATATAATGGGATAAAGAGAAACTTGGATAAGCATTCAAGACTCTGTTATTATGCCCTATATTAATAAAGCAGCATTCCTGGAATCCCTTCAATGGCTGTTTTTGACTTCGCATACCTCAAAAGGCTGACAATTGGTGATCTAAGATTATAAATCTGGTGTTGCATTGTCTTTCCAACAATGATGTAATTGTTTTTAGTGTTTTCCTGGTTTGGTGAATTTATAATTCTTCATGTAGCCATCATTTACCAACCACTCATTCAGCAACTGTTTGAAGTTGTGATGGTGCTGAATAAGTGTTACTTAAAACCAGTCCATGAAGCTCTGGCCTTCACATCATCTTCATAGCTATGTGATCACAATTTGGGCACTTGTCAACCAGCTTGCGCCTACAATTGCAGCACCTTCCCCACCAGCTTTTGATCACCATTTGCAACTTTCCCTGTCAGCTTTCCTTAAGCAAAATCAATGGGGAAGCCAGTAGGGAAGATCACATGTTGATCCCATAATTCCACTGTTCTTCCTGCACTAATCTTGCTTCCTCTATCCTTTCTGCCTTCACCCACAACCTCACTGAGTCTTCCCAGGCCTCTCCCCTCAGGGACCCCCATGCTCCTTATCTGGGACTCCAGCCACCTCGGTAAACACCTTCAGTGTTCAAATTGAGATTACTGTACATCAGAAAATCTGGATTTAAGTTTATCATATGAATAAAAATGAAAATCATCCTTGCACTATAATGATAGAGATGTATATTTCCTGGGAACAATTTATAAAGCTATCAAATGAAATAAAGCAAGCGGACCCCTGCCATATCAAGGGATAATGCTAGGAAGACGATTGAAAGAAATAAAGCCTTTGCTACTCAAGGGGGGAAAAAATCACTCACTGCTACAATTACTGCGGTTAAGTCATGTGGCAGGGTTAAATATAAACAAGCCAATATTTCGATTTAGCGATGATGGTGCAGTATCCACAAAACTGAGGATAACACAGGTGACTATGTGACAGGAGCAATCATCTTAATTGTGAACGTGTTGGGATCAGCGCTTTTTGAAAGCGAATAGTCTAGATTAGAAACAGCATCACTCCGTATTTATTGGGTTAAACCCGCACCGAAAAGCACAGCTGAAAGCACAGCTGAGGCTAAAGAGCATCTTTTAAAACCAGCAAGAAACAAGGCCGCCGTTTTGGCTAAAACCTGTTGATAAGCTACTAAGCCGTTGCAATTAATCATCCAGACAATATTCTCGCTGACGGTCCTCAGATGAAGGGAACGAATCGGCGCGGCGACAAAGAAAGGAAAGTTGGCGAGCGCATTCCTGCGTGTGAAGCAACGACTCCACGCTTCCTTCCCTAAAAATTTACATTTCTGTTAGAGAAAAGGTCACACGGGTGTGCGGGAGGCGGAGCTGGAGTGCGGCGGAGAGGGAGGAAAGCGGGCCGGCGGGCGGGCAGCGCTGCCTCCCGCGAAGTGGAGCCTTTAGGGATTTCTCGGTGGAACCAGCCGCGGAAGGGAGTGTGCGGGGCTGAGTGCGCGCGCGCGCGCAGAGCAGCCGCCGGGGAGTTGCGTCTGCCTTTGCCGAGGGAATATGCTGCTGCTGCGGTGGTGGCTGGCTTCTTGTTGCCAAACGGCGCCTGGAAAGCCACGAGCGGCGGACGCAGCCCTTGGCGTCTTCTAGCCGGGGACCGTAGCGAGCGGTTCCTCCTTCGGCGCAGCTTCCTTTCTTCTCTCCGCCCGCGGATGCTGTAGCTGCTTTTCGCTTCTCCGCCTCTTCCTGGGGATCATGGAGGAATCTCGGTCTGGCATCCTTGCGGAGAATCTGCCAAGCGGCAGCAGCAGCGGCGGCCGGGAAGGTCCGATCCTGGCTTGAGGAGACCCAGATCCACCCTCCTACTCTTCTAGCGGTGGGTATTTGCTACTGATGAGCCCGGGCCAGGCAAGCCGCGCGCTTGTTTTCCAGCCTGGGTGCATGAAGCCCTAAGGGGCGGGGGAGAAAAAGAACGAAGCAGCCTCTCGGCTCATAGAAATGCTGCATCCATTCCTACTCCTTCCTTCCCCCCCCCCTCCTCCGATTAGCATGGGAGGAATGGGCGCCTACTCCGTAGTACGTCGGCGGAGGCAGGCAGAGCGCTTGAGGAGCAAGCGCATTTGTTTAGCTGGCTTCAGCAAGCTCCTTTTTTTTTTTCCAGCCTGGCGATCCGAGGCGACGAAGAAGCCAGAGTTCAAGCAGGCATTAAGGGTGCTGATTCAGGGTGTGGGTGTGGCCACTGCCCGTTCCTTATCGGGGCCGCTTAGTTCACTTCCCCGCGTAATATGCTGACTCGCTAGTACTGTACTTAACTAGAAAATCATACCTGCAAGTAGGCGTTTCAAGAGGTCACATTCCTTTTTTTATTATGAAAGGGTCTAGCTAAAAGAGGAAAATGGAACTGCCTGTGGATTGCATTTATTGGAGGAAAAGATCCACCCATGATAATGTGCAGTTTGAACTGTCACTCCTCCCTTTTCAGGGTTTGTTTACAACTGTGTTCACCAGAACTCAGGTCATTTAAAATTTTAAAAGGGGAGACTTGTTATTGCCATATCTAGCAAATTCTGTCTCTCTCTCTCTCCCCCCCCCTTCCCTCCCCCCCCCCCCAGTGCGTAGGGTTTTTAGGTCTTAAGGGACAAATGGATAATTTTTGGACTTTTTCATTAGGATTTGTGCTGTGCCTATCTCTGTTTATCATGCGTATTAAAATGCACCATTGATGACATACACTGTCTTACATATATAAATATAAAGTATTTGCATTATGGTGGATTTTTCTATTTCCAGTTTTAGGTTTGCTGATATAATCTCCATCTTTGGAGCTTTAGTAGACATATTTTCAAGGATTTGAATGAAATATACCTTTAATCAGTATGACAATTTAAAAAACAACAACAACAACGTAGCAATATTGTCCATCTTGAGCTAAATGTGCAAATTTAAAAAACATTACTCTCTTCTGCCTGAATAATATTCTACAATCCTTTCAGTTTGGGAATAGTTATCTACTCCTAGGTCCCAAAGGTGTTGGACATATTGGACTTAATGCACGTAGTTCCAAAACAATGGGATAATGATATAACTCCAGATGTTGCTGAACTAAATTCCCACTTGATTTAGCCAGCATGGCCAGTGATGAGGGTTTTATTGTTCATGAATATATTGAAGACTAACTGAAACTAGACAACCCATTGGGTCACTGTTTCAGAGATATTTCCTTACTTAAACAGAAACAGAATGATCCCAGGTGGGCAAAAAAACAGTGGGAGTGGGAGCAACTTCCAACTTCCTGCCAGCTTCCGCATTGAGTTTCCTTGTGGGAAATTGACAGGGAGCGTTGGAAATGATGATCATGTGACCATGACTGGTGCAACAGTGTGGCAACACTAGAGCAACCCACACCTTTGCCAAATTTCAATCCCACAGGAGTTATGGGCTCTATGGGATTTTGGGTATATTTTTTAAGACAGCCCATTTGAGGTACATCGATTCAAAAATTGTTACTCCATGATGTACGGGTTTGCCCAATTGTAGCTTACAAACAGAGTTTTAGTATAGAGATAATGAGAACTAAAGTTCAGCATTGCATCTGTTCCTTTCACAACAATGTTGATTACAACATTATTTGAGTCCACAGATATTATTCAGCTCTTTTATTTTTCTTCTAATTGATTTAATTTCTCCTATAGAGTTAAATCAGGTTATGGTATGATTAGGTTATCCTAATTTTTCCTATTATATTTTATTTTTATTTTTGGTTCACATTTTTTCAAAGTAAAAAAACCAGAGATGGATAATAATAAGGGACACAGTGGATTATAAGTATTAGGGGTGTAACTCTCTGATACTCTTTCTGTATTCCAGTGATTTTTAAAGCTTTTAATCCTTTTTACTTTGATTTGATGCATACTGTATATATTTGGGTTTACCTGAAAGCCAGTTTGTATAAGATGTAACCCTTAAGAAACTAACATATTTATTAGAATATTTTGGATAAGCTAGTATAATGCTGATAATTTACATTGGAAAACTGACTGACATTGTTTATGATATATGTTTATAAATAATCATAGAACAAAAATATGTTCATACAGAGATCAATTTCATGTTTTTAATTTTTTTCTGCAACATTCTGCTACGAATATAGAATTTGATATAGATTTGATTGTGGTTTATTTTTTCACTTTTTATTTTCTATTCTATTTTCTATTTGAGCAACTAGCTTTCTGGAGTGTACAGTGGTGGTATATCCAGCAATTGTAGTGATTTGTTTATATCTAATAATATTAAATAGCACATATTTGCCAATTAATTGCTTTTTATTTGCTTTAAGTGATTGCATTTATAGAGTCAGTCAGAGAATAAGTAAAGGCATTTTGAGGTGGATCCTTTGATTATAAAGCAAGAATAATTATTTCACATACTTTAAAATCAGCATGTGCAAAAAGACAACTCTGTATAAAATGAAACTCAGGGTGTGTTTAAGGAAACACACAGAGGTGAGGTCTAAATCAAGGTAAAGTTTTTCTAGGGTTTCAAAGTATACTCGTGTAAGTTTTAAATGTGAAAGACTATAAAAATATTGCAAAGAATTACATGGTATAACCATGTTGACTTGGTGAGATGAGCAATACCTGAAGTTAGTTCTGACCCAACATTTATTGCCTTAATTCTTAATAGACTGACATAAGGTTATAAGATAGGATAGGATAAGAAAGGAAAGGATATCAGAAATCAATAGGAAAATAGTACTGGGCACACATGGAAATCCCACAAAATTGTTACTTTGGCTCAGATACACCCACAATACTGGAAGGGGAACAATATATAATGGTACCACTCATTATATGCAGTACAGCAGAAGAATACCATATTGAAAAAACAGCATCTTGGAATGGGAGAAAATTAGGATTAGAGGGGGTAATAAAGAACCTGCCCTCTTTAAGATTTATTGTTTGAGAGAATGATAATAAAAAAAGAACTTCTCCTTTCTGTTCTGCCACAAAACAACACTGCACTTAGTTTCTGGGCAAATAGCCAACAGCAGCACTGGGCTTTTAGCATTGTAACACACAGCAAGGGTGACTCAGGATGGTGGAATAAGAGAACAAAATTAATATTCCCTCCCTGAAACCTTCCTCAGCAACTTTGTAATCCAAACAGCTGGCTTTTGAAACAATAGAAATGTGCATGTGATATACATTTGATAGACAGACAGACAGACAGACAGACAGACAGACAGACAGAAAGATAGATAGATACAGTAGATTGATAGGAACCCAAGAAGGAACAATAGTTCTTTTGCAAAAAGAATGAGTCAGGATGTGGAGCTCCACTAAAGTTGATATTTTATGGATTATAAATAAGGGATGGGATATGAGAGGAAGATATATTTGTTTGTAACCTTTGTTTATACTTATGGTGCAAGTCACTTCTTTATATACTTCTTTTCTTTTTTTCATAAACTGCATTTATATCGGCTGCAGGATCCTTCAGTCACATGATTGTGATTTGCAACCTTCCCAGCTGGCTTCCAACAAGCAAAATCAATGGGGGAAGTCAGATTCATTAATAACACTATGATTCACTAAACCACTGCAGTAAACAATGAGAGGAAAATAAGGGCTGGGTCATGTGATGACTCATGTAATGACTGCATCACTTAGTGGCCAATTGTAGACATAAGCCAAAGGCTACTTGTATGGATGATAACTTCTGTATTAAAGATTTGTGAGGACAGGAAGCAAAGCTGATTTGTAGGATCGATATGGGCAGTATTTTTGGGGTGGCTGAGCCTGCAGTGGAGGAAAGAAGTAATAGATTGACATGGGTTTTTTTGGATGAGAGTACTAATGCAATAGATTTTCAGAGCTTACAGAAAAGAAAGGAGGATACGTCAAAGAAATCAGTGTGCCACAAATCAGTATCATCCTGGTATTTTGCTTTGTCATTTCTAAAATATGATGGCCTGTGCTTCTCCAGCAAGTGCTACATTAATCAAGTTGCCTCGATCTTGAGCCAGAAAGCAATTAGGCTGTCATAAGGAAATTGACCTCATTTCCTGAAAAATGCTCTTAGTCAAAATGCTGAAGTGCTGAGACACTGGTTTTATACTTTGAAGGTGATGTTGTTAGGCCATATTTCAATCTTCATTTACTGAAAGGCATGTATATATATTATAGCTTTATATTACTTAGGGCTAGTGACATGGAGCCCAATTGAACTATTGTGATTCCTCGCCAGCCTGTGGATCCGGCAGCTGAGTCTGAGGAATCAAATGAGGAGGAGGGGCCTGGAGTGCCTGGAGGAAGGCTCTGAGGAGCTCCAAGACTTACAGTCGGACGAGGAGCCTGGGCCTTCTACTTGGGCTCAGGCTGAGACACAGCTGTGCTGGGAGCCTGAGTTGGACAGTGATGAAGAACAGCTGGGAAAAATCCAGGATGCACGAAGGTGCAGGCAAGAGAAGCGAGTAGAACAGAGGAATGCAGTGGGGCGGCTCCAAAGGCAAAGGAAAAGGCATTAGGAAGCCACGCCTTGGCTGAATTATAAAAGGGAAGGTGTGGGAGGGGCTGGTTGCCAAAGGCAACTGTTTGTGTTAAGGATCAAGTTTCTGTGAACTGTGTTTGTTTGCCTTGACATTGACTCAGGTCTGTGAGAAAAGGGGTTGGTTTTTTCTTGTGGTTTCTGTCTGGTTGTTGGAAGAGGGGTTTTTCCTTGTGAGCATAACAAGGACTCTCATAGGCTGGGACAGAACAACTATTTCCTGTTCTGGTAGTAGAAAAAATACTGCATGTTGGTCACTAACATTTTGGAATGGGTTGAAGTAGAATTGTGGCTAATCTATACATGCAAAGATTGTCATGAAATAGGTTGTATTTATAAGGCCGTGCAGTGCTTCAGATTCATCTTGGAAGAACTTTTTCAGAACACTCAGACTGCAGCCATGCTGTCAGGAAAACTGATATGGCTTCTTTAATGAGTCAAAGATAAGTGCTGTGTTGGTACTCCTTGCATATCCCAAAAATCTTTCCCAAACTGAATTCAAAACAAACCACAGCCTTATTTTGTTTCTTTAACCATGATGGCCTCCAGATCTGTTGGACTACAGTTTCAAGAATATTAAATCAGCATGAAGGGAAAAAAGAGAGCTATATTTGAGCAATTGCTGTCAGAGTTATTGTTGAACACAGATGATTCATGAGTACTAATGAACACTTATTATATAAGAATTTTGATAAAATAAATCAGTAAAGCCCATAATCACAAAAGAAGACATTGGTGTATTCATTAGTAGCTTGATATGAAATTGCTTTATATTTGGGTTATTAGGTTCATCCTAGAGCTGCAGATATATTGTGGTCCTGTCAGGTTCAGCCAGCAAAGTCAGTGGTCAAAAAATTAGGAACTGTAATTGGAACAACACAGTTCAATGCTACTGATCTAGTCCAATACTATTAATTTTGATAGGCACCTCCTTGTGACAACTCAGGATTCAGTTTTGGGTCTTGATCATTTAAGGAATGTGTTTTGGGCAGTTCAAGACAAGATAACTAGTAATAGGATAGTGGGAAGGCACTGAAGAGAAAAGGAAGAAACTGGCCTGTTTAAGTTAATAGTTTAGCCGTTCTGTTGTCATAATTTTAATAGTCCAGATGGATCTGGAAATTCTGAGATTTGTAGCTGCAGTCCATCTGAAAGACTTAGGGCGGGAAAAATGAAATTGATGACTCTCATTTTATAACTATATTATGTAAGGGCACAGCTGTATTTTTTTTTAGTACTGTAAGAACAAAACCAGATAGTTTCAGACTCATCCACGCATTCCTCTTTTGTTCAGTCATGATTCATCAAACAGCTTTTAATTTATAATTACCATTTTAATTCTATCATGTATCTTTCATATATGTTATATATTTATCTTAGAGTTTATGTGGGGTTTTTTTTAGTAATAAGTGGTTTTTTTTTTGAGAAATAGTAATTTCTTAGTGAAAAGGATCTGGGAGAAAAGAACTTGCTTGTATTGGTACTTTAACTTCAGATGAAAGAAAAAAAGCAATGTTTTCAAAACACATTAACAAAATATGATCTTTTTTGATTTAGAATGTCATATGGCTCCGTTCGCCGTGCTTGCAAAGGACAGTTCACTTATTAACTTATGTGAATCTACTGGCACGTGGAAAGGAATTGGGAACTCACCTGTCTACGTGAAGTTTGACTTGCATGCCTGTTCCCAGTTCCACAATTGATGTACATAAGGAGAAGTCTTCACAAAGCTGGGTTCACATCTATTGCAAAGCCATAATTCAGTTTGCTTAACTTAATGGGTAAACCGAGGTTATGATTTGTAAATGATACCTTAACATATGCTGATAAAGTTAGTTGTGGCTTATATCATGGTTAAACCAATAATAGTTGACTTCATATTATGCTAGACTAATGCTTCAGTCCTACTAGACAAGATCTATTTTCAATTTGTAACGCAGGTTTGTAAGTGTCAGGTAGATTGCTACTATCACATGGAAGTATTCTTGAGGGAAGATCATAGTTGTGCAGATTGATTGTGTAGTGCTAGTGATCATATTTGGCTTGTCCTTAATTCTTTTTTCTAGCATTCCCTGATGCCAAGCTGAGAGTTGTACCAAACAAAGATGCATTGCAACAGCAGTGTGTAGTACAAGGAACAGTTGTGAGTATTCTTTACAGTTATTGCCTTTATAAACTGAACGAGCTGAATAAAACATTGCCTTTTCTCTTGGGACAAAGTTAGAACTAAAAAAAAGGCCACATATGTATGTCTGTCTGTCTGTCTGTCTGTCTGTCTGTCTGTCTGTCTGTCTGTCTGTCTGTCTGTCTGTCTTTGATAATTTTGAATATTGGAATCCCAGGTATGGACATTTAAAGTCAATCAGATAAAAATAAAGCACTCTGGGATGTAAGGTAAAAGGCTTTTTTTTATTATGTGCACATGCCTCACTAAAACCGTTATAGAACTGTTATGTAAATTTATGCGCTTACTCCCCCCCCTTCTCATTTAGCCCTTTGCTCTGATGATGTTAACAGGTTGTTAACGAAAGCTCAGCAATTAATAAAAAAAAGCCTTTTACCTTACATCCCAGAGTGCTTTATTTTTATCTGATTGACTTTAAATATATATATATATATATTCCCATTCTTTCTTGGCAGGATACATAGGCCCCCTATGTATTTCCATGTCCCCCAATGTATTTGTATTCAACCTACACTTATAAGAGGTTTATATTGGGACATGATAACGTTACATGGATTTTGCAGTGATGTGGCGTCGACACAGTTGTGCTCATCCAATGGGGTCTCCCCTGTACTGTTTAGCCAATCCACTTTGGACTCAGCTGCAGTGCAGCTCACATTGAAAACGTCCGTGAAGTGTGGGTATTCTTGCTCTTATTCAGTGTCCTGCTTTCTGTAGTAGATTTCACAGGCACTCCTTTTAGAAAAAACTGATCTTAATCCATCAAGTCAATTTCACATGCCAACTAAAAATCAAAGCAGAACTAAGAAGCTTGATCTTCTCTGTTTGCATAAACAGCCTGTAGCTTACTGTACTTTTGTCTCATTTCACTGACCAACCTCGAGGGGTGGGGGTTAAGTGAGCCATTATTTCCCCCTTCCACAGACAGGCTCACACAGGACCTACCCTGCATCCTGCAATCATGGGTTGAGCACCTGTTCACAAAATTGTGGTGACATGCCATCATTACAGCTTTTATTGGAAATTTGTACACAGCCAGATTCAAGTCTTGACAGCCTGGGCAGCTTTCCTTCAATTCCAACTGTTCAGATTTATTTTTAAAAATAGCCTGATAAAAGCACATGGCATATCCAGAAAATGGGTTATGGTCTATTTTTTACCTTTTCTGTAAAGAGTGGAACAAGGAGATTTGTATTACTCCTGAAGGTGCTGTAGCTTAAGAAGTTGGACTAGTGGTTTTTATATTTCTGCTAGTCGGCTGTAAGGAGCACTGATTGTCTTCTCAAGTCAACAAGAGTAAAAACAATCACACAGCTGATTTCAAGATTTTTTGGAGAGATTGGATGAGTGGAAACAATGCCATTTGCAAATGCTGTTAAGCAAAATGTTTTGAGAAATAGATTACGTTCTGTTTTCTATTTAATGGGCTTATCAGTGGATAGCTGGGTGCAGATAAGCTGACAAAGATAACTTTTTATTTATAAAAATATTCATTAGCTGTTTTCTGGCTCTAAATTAACAATACAATAATCTCCAATATAATGAGCAGTATGAAAAGAAAAAAGACAAAACATTAAAGTAGCTAGGAGAAGCAAGCCAAAAGCTTGTTGAAGTAAGAAAAAACATTCTGAAAAGCATGTCTAACGTTTAGAGATATAATCTGTTAAATGTTCCTAGGAAGGAATTTCTAAAATTGAGTTTCAACAAAACAGACAGCTTGCTGTTGAATCTTGCATTCTGTTATCTTTATTTGTCCTGAATGGTGTTGAAGGGTCGTGCACAATTGAAAAGTTTCTTAGGCAGCAGCGCACTAAACTAGAAAAAGTGCAGTTTGAACAAACTGGAATAATGAGATCAACATGGCCTATATTTTGCACCGCCTCTGGGTTGTTGTTTTTTTTTACTCTTTTCAAAAGCAGTGTCCAGTATTACAGTACTCAGATATGAGTATGTGTATTAGTGGCTGGATCTGTTTTATCCAAGGAAAGTACAGGTGCAACAACTGAATGGAAAGAAAACCTTCTGGTGGATTTATTTATGTTTTAGAGATTCTGTTGCCTTTCATACATATATCAGAGTAAAAGCATTAAGAACCCTCTCCCAAGATACAGTACATAGGTTGGCAGCCCAGTGGAAAGAAGAGGAATAAGGTTATTTTTATTCATTAGGCCAGGGGTGTCAGATTCAATTTCACTGAGGGCCGCATCAGCATTGCGGTTGCCCTGGGGGCATGGGGGGGCATGGCCAGAGTGGGTGCAGCCTACTGGGTGGGCGTGGATGGAGTGGGTGTAGCCTACTGGGTGGGTGTGGCCAGTTCTACATCATTCGCGTCAAGGGTGCCTATGGGGGCCTGGGCAGGAGTGGGAACAGATCTGAGGGTCTCTGGGACCGGGGCAAGTGCCAAGGCATGGTCCCCCGGGGCAAGTGCCAAGATGGCCACCACAAAATTGGTCCCCCGGGGCAAGGGCCAAGGCAGCGGGGGCTGTTCCCTCACTGTTTCCAGGATGGCTTCACGGGCCACATGAAACCACTTCGCGGGCCGCATCTGGCCCCCGGGCCTTGTGTTTGACATGTCTGCATTAAGCAGAAGAATGTCAGACTCGAAACGTACTGTCATATCAAAAGAATAAAACACATTCAATTACTTTGCATATCAAAATATATTTTAAAAGGGTCCTCACCTCTGCAGGCAACCCAAATTGGTCTAAAATATTATTTCTCATTTGAGCAGCCTTAATAATAAATTTGGGAGTGCTGCTAACTACATTTACCCTTGAATGAAGCAAGACAATCTAATGTTAGGATCCCAGTGAACCGTTTTAAATTGTAATGGATATAGATGCCAGGCTGTTGCTGAGACATACAAATATATGTATGTAATCTCTTTTATAGTTGGTGCATCACTGCACACTTCCTTTCCCAACATGGTATTTGCTAGAATTCCCTGTATTTTACCATGGAATCCAGCAGTTTGAATCGTGTCCTGGAAAAGACTATTCTTGTCCCTGTGTCAGGATAATAATCAAGTATTTTTCTGCTTTGAATGCCCTTTTTGTTCTTGGCCAACCATTTTAGAGATTTAGCGCTTATAAACAACTCTTTTGAGCATTGACATCCAGATTCGCTTGACTTGTCCAACGGAAAATATGTAAGAATGTGATAGACCATGAAGCACCATAGTTTAAAAAAAAAAACTCATTTACTCAAGTGGAAGCCAGAAACACGACTAACAGAGTTGGAGTAACTTACAAGGATCCATTTGTAGGGTCTTCCACCAATAATTAAAGGCTTTGAATTCATTTCTGATCACAGAGGCTGAAGTGTCATGGCAGTTCCCAAGACAGGTCTTAAAAAATAGCTCTGACAATGTACAGGTAGTCCTTGACTTACAACCACAATTGAGCCCAAAATCTCCATTGCTAAGCAACACAGTTGTTATGTGAGTTTTGCCTCATTTTATGACCATTTTCACCACAGGTGTTAAGTGAATCACTGCAGTTCTTAAGTTAGTAACATGGTTGTTAAGTGAATCTGGCTTCTTTGCTGATTTTGCTTGTCAGAAGGCTGCAAAGGGTCATCACATGATCACCTTGATCAACATGCATTTATGATACTGCAACTGTCATAAATAAATGCCTAGGTTCCTAATTTTGAACAGGTGACCATGGGGATGCTGCAAAGTTGTAAGTATGAAAAACAGTCATAAGTCAACGTTTGCAGTGCCACTGTACCTTCACTGAATGGTTATAAGTCAAGGACACTCTTTATGAGTAGGAAGGGTTTTAGTAGGCCCAACAATTCTGCCCCATAGTTTAGTATAGGTTGTTTTTGGTCTTACATACCTTTAGCACAGTAGTCAGAATGCCAGGGTGTTTATAACTGAGCATTTTTAATAGCATATTAGGGCTTACTTTAGCCCTGGCTGCATATTGTTTGAAGCGATCTATTCACGATACTGTGTTGGTAAAGATCACACCTTGAAATGAAAAGGCTTTAACTTGTTCTATATATTCAGGTCCAAATGCTAATGGCCAAATGCTACCACTTTGGCCTAATTAATTTTCAACATATTGAAAACAATAGGTCAGGGGTAGGCAACCTTGGCTCTTTTATGATTTGTGGACTTCAACTCCCAGAATTCCTGAGCCAGCATGGCTAGCTCAGGAATTCTGGGAGTTGAAGTCCACGAGTCATAAAAGGTTGTCTACCCCTGTAATAGGTAGATAGTTTTCAGAGAATACTTCTCAGGCCAATTTGAGAATATATCATGAAAACAATGTCATCAGACTATGAAAAACAGTAGGTTTATGAGAAATGTTGGTCATGTATACTTAAGGGAAAAAAGAAGTCTTGGCATGTCATTGGCATAGAAATTGAAGAGCATTGGTGCCAAGATATAGTCTTGTCTTATGGTTTGGTAGGTGGGGATGTTCTGTGTTAGGGCACCTTTAGTTCCTGTACAGACTTTTAGGTAGGTGTTTGTATAAAAGGCCTTAATCAGATATAGCTGTCTAGACCAGTGGTTCTCAACCTTTTTAATGCCGCGACCCCAACCGGTCGTAAGTCGAGGACTAAACCGGTCGTAAGTCGAGGACTAAACCGGTCGTAAGTCGAGGACTACCCAACCGGTCGTAAGTCGAGGACTTTCCCTGCCCGGGAGCGCCACGCTTGCGTGGTTCCGCCCCCTGCGCCGCCCGAGGCGTAGCTGGCAAGTGGCAGAGACGGAGCAGGCCGACCACCAGCTGGCCCAGCTCAAGGGAGGTAAGGCACCTGCCGGAAAAGGGGAAAAAAATGGCGGACAGCCTTGCTTGGCGACCCCCGTGAAATGGTCAATCGACCCCAAATGGGGTCGCGACCCATAGATTGAGAACCGCTGGTCTAGACTTTATGTTTAACCTAGCCAGTGTCTTTCAAAGAATCATCTATTGAATCAAATGCTACACGGAAATCAATGAAGGATACAAAGAGTTGTTTGCCTTCAGATTCATACTTAATAATATGATGTGAAAAAATTCCCTGTAGTAAACAGTCAGGTCTGATCCAGTTTGTTCTTCTAATAGCTTTTTTCTATATGAACCAGTACTTTATCTTGTTAGGAGATGTTTGGTATACATCATGCAGCTTACGGGCCTGTAGTTTTGGGGGTCCTCCTGGTTGCCTTTTTATATATATTTGCACTATGATGAAGACTTTCTATCTTGCTGGAATAAGATATGGGAGAGCAAGTTCTGCCAGCAGAGGCTCCCACCAAGTCTCTAAAGAGTTCTCTTGGTACTTTGTACCTTCCATAGGTACCTTGTTCAGTTTCAAAGTCTGGGTGATATGTTTGATTTCCACTGCAGAAGCTGGTGGCTTGCAAAGGATATTGTCAAAAGTATAGGTGGTCTCAGTGACCTGCAGCAGGGTGATTTCTGGTTGGGATTCAGTAGAACAAAGATGATTTGACCACCTATGGTTATCTATAATAATAATAATAATAATAATAATAATAATAATAATAATAATAATAATAATAATAATAATAATAATAATAATAATAATAATACAACAACAACAACAACAATAATAATAAAAAAATAATAATAATAATTATTATTATTAATAATAATAATAATAATAATAATAATAATAATAATAATTATTATTATTATTATTATTATTATTATTATTATTAATAATAATAATAATAATTAATAATAATAATTAGTATTAATAATAATAATAAAAAATAACTGCTTCCATCCTGCGACGATATCTGTAATACCATCAAACATCCACATCTGCCTATCCCAGGTCCTGGGTAAGGACTCGATAGGTAGACAAAATGCCAAATCCAGTCTGAACATCTGGCTGACTGTGTGATGATCCATAATAATAATATTGGAGGTCATCAAGTCCAACCCCCTGCTCAGGCAAGTAACTCTATACCATTTCGGACAAATGGCTGTCCAGTTTCTTCTTAAAAACTTCCAGTGTTGGAGCATTCACCGCTTCTGGAGGCAGGTTGTTCCACTGGTTAATTGTTCTCACTGTCAGGAAGTTTCTCCTCAGTTCTAAGTTGCTTCTCTCCTTGATTAGTTTCCATCCGTTGATTCTTGTCTTGCCTTCAGGTGCTTTGGAAAATAGCTTGACTCCCTCTTCTTTGTGGCAGCCCCTGAGATATTTGAACACTGCTATCATGTCCCCCCTCGTTCTTCTCTTCATTAAACTAGACACACCCAATTCCAGCAACCGTTCCTCATATGTTTTAGCCTCCAGTCCCCTAATCATCTTTGTTGCTGTTCTCTGTACTCTTTCTAGAGTCTCAACATCTTTTTTACATCGTGGTGACCAAAACTGGATGCAGTATTCCAAGTGTGGCCTTACCAAGGCATTGTAGAGTGGTATTAATACTTTGCGTGATCTTGACTCTATCCCTCTGTTAATGCAGCCCAGCACTGTGTTGGCTTTTTTGGCAGCTGCAGCACACTGCTGGCAGTGATGATAATGATGTTATTTCACAGTCAATAGATCAACATGGAACCATCTTCCTCTGGTGATGGGTATAGCATACCAATGGTGAATAAATGAAACCCATTGAACCAGAAGAGAGGAGGATCAACTGATCACTGCATATGGCACTCTCTTATTCCCTCCTTATACTACCCCTTCTCTATTTCCTCCCTCTCTTCTTCATCCAGCAGGCTTTCTGGGAAGTAAACCATTGTTTTTACCAGATGACTAAATCAATCATTTGCAGAGATCTTATGAAATTTGACTGAAAACCACATGTGGCCATCATTGGCAAAGTTCCTGATGTCATATAGTCCCAGGATAAATGGTTAAAGTTCAACATTATTAGTCATGCATTAGGCTTTGTTGTCAACTAGTTTTTGATTAGAACCAGTGGGATTAAATTCCTGCAATTCAAACTGAATATTGGCAACTGATGCTTGATGCTTTTTGATTACAGGCAGTTTTTAATGTATTTTCTTTAAAGCAAATCAGGGTTGAATGCCAGTGTATCTAGAGTGCTATTAAAATGCTGGTCTGAGTACTGTTCTGCTACTCATCTTGCATGTTTATTTCAGAAGTGCACATGCTTTGAGCTTTCTGGTTGTTAGAAAGTTATTAAAATTCAATTTTAAGTTGCTGTAGACTTTGTTCTTCTCTCTCAAACCAAATAGGTTACGAACCACATAATACTGATTTGTTAAACAAGCCACAGTGATCGAGTTAAAACATTATGCTAAGCCATAAATTCAAGTATGTCTGAATTTGTATGTCACAGTAAACCAAAAGTTGGTTTGTATGAGATGGAAGGCCAAAAAAGCCTCCTGCTTAATGAATATAAAAAAACTTGCCTGAATATTAAGGTAGAAAAACAGTATATCAGTGTTTGTCTATCTTGGCAACTTTAAGATGGGGGGATTTCAACTCCCAAAATTCCCTAGCCAGCGATGCTGGGTGGAGTATTCTGGGAATTGAAGTCCCCCTATCTTAAAGTTGCCAAGGTTGAGAAACACTGCTGTATATGATTCGCGATAAAATGCCTCAATGTGCTTATTAAATGGCCTTTTTAGAGTTGTTTTGTTATGACTTAAGAATGTGATATGAACTCAGCTTGTATAGTTTGTAAATCATAGTGTATATTTTGGCATTGTATATAAACATAGCAAATTGTGGTTTATTCAACAATGGATAGTTGAGCAATCTATTATTTACTGCATCAGAAGAAACAGATCATTGGTTTTCATAATTGGAGCATTTTGATCACCCAGGGTACTCACCATTTTAATTTCCCAGGATGTTTTTTTTAACCTTTATTTTTTTTCTATGTTGATAGTCATATTTCCAAACAAAGTGATGACTTGCAATCAACCAGCCAATGATCTTGTTTTCTAAAAGTGCTTCTTGGTGTACCTGGGATGAAGTGGTATTATTGGTAATGTACATTAGGCTTGAAGCTAATGCTTGGCTTTGTATCATTATATATATATATTCCGGCACCTTTTTTTGACGGATTTTCCAAGTTTTAAAAGTAACTTTTGAAAAATTGATGTTTGGTCCAAAATCATTAAAATGGTGCATGCAGGCTGCTTGTGTGTCGAGTCCGATGCATGCGTACTTCTTCCGTGCTGGTTGTGATGGCGCTGCTCGGCTTGTGGCACTGCTCAGCTTGTGATTGGTCGTGTGGTCGCACGCTGAGTGCTTACTGTGGGCGGCGAACGTTATGTTTCGTTACACAAGTGACATGTGTGGGTGTATATACAGTGATTGACTGTATGAAAGGTAAATAATTTCTTTTATTTTAAAAAATCGTTGGTGAATTGAAAATCTTTTTTTTAATTTTTAGTGTAAAATTTATTATGAACATTTGCCTTAAATACAATAAATTAAATTTATGTTAAGAACTGAATATATATATATATATTAATAAAAGATTAACAAGATATGAGTTCCGGCACCTTTTTTCTTACAAAAAAAACCCACACACACACACACACACACACACACACACACACGGACACCTAAAAGAATCAGAAAAGCAAAATATCCAATGGGGTAAGGAGCCTGTGGGGCACCAGAGGAGGTTTTTATTGGTACTGTGGTGCCTAAATTGGAGATCCTCATAGAACTAGATAGTTGTCTATCTCCTAAGCAGGAAGGCTTGAAAAAGGATAAATAGTGATCTAGCTAGACAGTGATCTAAACCAGGAGTTTTCAAACTTTTTCAGGTTGCAGAATCTGTTAGTTAAAAAAAAAATCCTGGATATCTACTCAAGAGGCAAAGCTCTAATAATAAAAACTTGGTTGAGTTTGAGTGAAGTTTGAAAATCCTTGATCTAAACCGTAGTTCTACATGTTATTGGACAACAGTTCCATCTAAACTTACCTAAGACATAATGATCATAAATTGTGAAATGGTGTTGTTGCAATTTCAATACATTTATTATTGAACCATGACCATTTAACCAACAACATGGATGCTTGCTTTTCATACCATGTTCTGCCTACTAACTACAAGTGGTTGTTTCTGGAAAGTTTTAAGCATTCAAAATAAATACTTTTGCTTAGATTTCTTATGTCCATTCCAAGAGAACTAAATAAAAGCTGTTAACTTGGCAGCTGCTCTCGAGATAGAGATTTTGTAATGTAAAAGTAATGTATTCCATGAAATTTGAATGTTTTAATTTCAGAAGAAGAAATTTCGTTATGACAGATAATTGCAATGTCTGAGTGTTTAAAGAATACAGAAATTATAGCCTTGGGGTATTTCAGTGGTCAAGGAAATAGGGATTGCTTAACAATATGACATTTTAAATAAGTGTCACGTTCTTGAAATCTGTAATTGTTTAACTTGTGTGTTTGCTATTTACCTTGGGTGAAGTCACTGATCTCAGCTTTAGATCTGTGCAGATAATCCTTGACTTACAACATTTGTTAGCAACTGTTTGAAGTTACAATGGCACTGAATATATAGCTAGTCTTTGACTTACAACAGTTCATTTAGTGACCAATCAAAGTTACAGCGGCACTGAAAAAAGTGACTTATGACCGTTTTTCACACTTATGACCATTGCAGCATCCCCATGGTCACATGATCAAAATTCAGACACTTGGCAACTGATTCATATTTATGACAGATGAAATGTCCTGGGGTCATGTGATCCCCTTTTGTGGCAAGACTCACTCATCAACTGCCTTGCTTAGCAGTGGAGATTCTGGTCCCAATTGTGAAATACCAAATTATATCTAATTCCTCTGGACGCAGGAAAGAATGAGATGTGCTGTTATGCCAATGACAGTATTGGAAGAAAAAAAGGAATGAAAAGAGTAAGACAACTTGCCATAATTTGACCACTTCTTGGTACAATGGACTAAAACTCCCTAGCCAGCACAGAGCCCCATTTGGCAGCAGAATCTCTATTTGATTATGATAAGCGATATCTCTCTTACATATACTCAAACATGCATATTACACATACATGTACACACCCACCCATTGAGAAATTAAAAACAGTATGGCAATGAGTTAGTTATCTTTTGGCCTAAAAACAGATACTTCCTTGATTATTCTAAAACCTTATGGTGCATACCTACTTACCTATTCACTATCTTCCTTTCCTTTCCTTTCCTTTCCTTTCCTTTCCTTTCCTTTCCTTTCCTTTCCTTTCCTTTCCTTTCCTTTCCTTTCCTTTCTTCCTTCGTTCCTTCCTTCGTTCCTTCCTTCCTGCCTGTCTGATTTATATAGCCAGCTTCCCCCCCCACCTTGGTGTATTGCTCTCTGTACTACCCTATCTTTCCTGAGAAAAGTGAAGATAGTTCTTGTTTCCAGTGGCCTGACATCATGAAAGGGTAAAAGCAACTGCATATTTCCTCTCAGAAGATATATTTTTAAAGAAGAATATTTGTAGCTCAAGGTTGAAATGAGGGGTTCTTTGTGTTCTTTGAGCATGGTTGTTTTCTTGAAGATGTTTCATTATCCAAACTATGGAGCAGGGTGGCTCACATGGTTAGGACCAGGGCTTTTTTTCTCAGAGAAAAGGTGGTGGAACTCAAACGTGGCCACGCCCTCATCAAACCCTAGGACCGCCCCTTTAGAGAACAGGAATGCAAGTAAAATGTGGGAGGGGCTATTTCCGGTGCGGCCGGCCCGGAAAAAGGTGCCGGAACGCGGTTCCGCCGCGTTCCGGCTGAAAAAAAGCCCTGGTTAGGACACTGGTTTGGAGGTTAGCAAGCTTGCGTTCGAGACCCAAGTGCTGCCATGGGGTGGAGCAAGCTCCAGTCCTTCGCTCCAGCTCCTGCTGGGGACATGAAGGAGCCTCCAATTCAGAGGTAGGCAACCTTGGCTCTTTTATGACTCGTGGACTTCATGCTGGCTCAGGAATTTTGGGAGTTGAAGTCCACGAGTCATAAAAGCCAAGGTTGCCTACCCCTGCCCCAATTGGGCATCCTCTAGGCAAAGGTGATGTCACTGGTTAATCCTTTCAATGCAGAAGAGTCTTGGTGCTTCTGACACGAGTACAATGCAATTAGCCAAAGTTGATAACATCATTATTGCAGAATCATCAGTGCTGAACGTACTTCTAGTGCAAGCTCGGAGAGCACCAAGGATCCCTCAGATATATTTTTAAATGTGAAAATACCTTTCCTGTTAAAAAGAAGCAAACTGTACTATGGATTATGCCTTCTTGATTAGTTGTAACAAAACTAAAAAAAATGTTGTTGCAGTATATTCCCTTTACAGTTGATTTAGACTGCTATTTTCCGTAGTCATGTCAATATGAGTTCATGTTGGTGAGAAAAAGGCAATACGTTAGTTTTTAAAATTAAAAATGAAGAAGAAGAAGAAACAAAAGAACATAAAACTCTGGGATCCTTGGTGCTCTCTGACCTTGATTTTTTTTCTTGCATACATTTCATTACCAAACTATGCAACATCATCAATGCAGAATCCTGAGTGTAGAATCATCGGTGTAGAACATAAAACCTAGAGCATAAAATTGATTTATGTTCACATATGAATTGTGCACAGTTTATTGAATTAGGATTTACCCATCAAAAGGTCCTGCAAAAAAAAATTAGCAAGAAAATATGCTCAGTTGGGTTAGTCCAGTAGTTCCCCCCCCCCCAGGGCTTTGTCTGTCTATTGAAGCTGTTTGTCTCCTTGAGTTTTTCTTACCGTCAAGACAAATTACTTAAATTGAAGCATTGAGAAATAACAGCATTCTTGTCTTTTCTCAAAGTAGTTTTCTAACTAGCTCTCCACAAGGTGTCCAGGCTACACTTATTCCTTGACTTCTCATTAGCCTAGCAGTTTTTCAGGAGCATCCAGTTTTATTTAGGTGGCTGTTCTTCCTGCAGAAAGAAATCGTTCAGTTGTGGCATACTCTGATTGTTGCTGGTCACAGAGTAATTGTCTGCTTCCTTCATTTGAGACAACTACTGTATTTTTCTTAAACTGCAGGCTAATAATAACAGATTTGTTCACTTGAAACTGATGTCATGCCTTTGCTGATTGGATGAATCACAAGGGGCCATAAGAAGTTAGGCAGTTCATACAGCCAATTACTGAATTTGCAGAATCCTCAAATCTGACATATGTAACTGAAAAACAAGCAGTTAACCTCACAAGGAAGGACATTCAGACACCGGCTCATTCCATACAGCATTAACCTTGTGAACTCTCAAGCTTCTTCCTTCCGTTATATATTCAAGATGGACAGTATTTAATATTTATTTGCTATGTATATGTAGGGGTGTGGGTCTATACATATGTTGTACATAGTATGTTTAGGTGTGTGTCATGTATGTGTTTCATTTTGAGAGCAGGCAACTAAATTTCATTTTTGATCTTCTTCTTCTTCTTGTGCCATATTCGTTATCGGACGTTGGTGATCATGTTGGCGACCCTGTTTTTATCAGCAGCCACACAAAAAAGTGCTGCTGAGTTTTGTCCAAACCAGTCCCTTAGATTTTGAAGCCATGATGTTCTTCTTCTGCCTGGACCTCATTTGCCTTCAATCTTTCCCTAGAGGATTAAATGGAGTATGCCGTATTTTTCTGGGTGTCGCATCACATGTCCGAAATATTCTAATTTTTGTTTTTTAATTGTTTTGATGATTTCCCTTGGCTTTCCCAGGCGGCTTATCACCTCCTCATTTCTGATCTTGTCAACCCAGCTTATACGTAACAGCCGCCTGTAAATCCACATTTCAAAAAAAATCCACATTTCAAATGCTTCTAGTCTCTTCAGGTGGCCTTCTTTTTGATGTGTAAAAAAAATGACAGTAAAGGTTATCTTATCTTACCTTTTGGTGGCAAATGAAAATATATTGCAACCATAAATCATGGACATGCCAGTGCTTAAATGTCTTCCTTGGGAGGTTACTGCTTGTTCTTCAGCTACATATATGCTACATATGTGGGATTTGGGAGAATAACCACCTGTACCACAATTTTCAGAAGCTGAAGTTTTATTTGAAAAAAAAAAGGATTTTTTGTATTCCAGTTTTGGAAATAATAATCAGACATTAGTCTTCGATTTTAGTTGTTTCTATTTATTTTTTTTTGCCAATCCTGCAGTTTCCAGATGTCAAACCTCCAAATCGGGTTTTTTTTGGGGGGGGGACTATCAGGTATCTGCTCTGGTGGTAGCCATGAAAATAAATTTTGCTTTTTATTTATTTATTTATTTTTTAAAAAGTCTGAATATATATACATGTATTACACCAACATGCTTCCAAATGTACCTTTTGACTCCAATTCCAGTGTGGGAGTTTTACAGTATTCAGAGCTCCCTGAAAATGGAAAAGAAAATCTTTCTAAGATTTCTCCTTCAGTCAAGGTGGTTAAGCGCACTTAAAACACTTTGCTGTTTTGTAAAATACTCTAATGGTCTACCGAAGATCTGCCTTAAAATAAATTTTGGACCCTTCTGTGTACCCATTGCTTTCTTTCCAGGTTATCTAACCATTTTTGCTTTTTCAGAATGAGAGAGGCTAAAGTTGATATTGCCATTCTTGGTTATATCCTGGTTTTGTTTTGTGTTTTTCTTTTTAGGTTAATGTGCTAATGATTGGAAACACAAAGGGTCCATCTGGAAGAGCAGACCTTTTCCATTATAACTGTTCACTTTTGCGTGGGCGGGAAGAGACAACTGTCAAAATACAATAGACAATAGAAACATCAAAATACCCACAACACTTTGTTCTTTTCAGATTTCTTATGCAAGTCATCAGGCAGACGGATAATACTATATGAATTTTATAAATTAAACTCCAACGTGTTCCTGAGAACTATTAGCTGTAGAGTACCTAATAAATTGTAAAGATAAATAAGCTTCAAGAATAATCATGCTGTGTATTCACGTAATTGCTGAGGAACTCTGAATGAATCCCTTGTAAAATCCCTTTAATTCATAAGCCTTTCATTAATTTGATAGCAGATTTCATAGATGCCTTCATAAAAGAAGCTCCCATATATCTCTTGGGCTTAGAAGGAACTGAGCTAGAACATTTTTTTTTCCATACAATGAACGGAGACCTGGAAGTTGTTTTTCTTCCACTTTTTTCTTTTTTTTTATTTTAGGTACAATAAACTCTTTGACATGAAACTGGCTTTCCCAGGTTAAAATGTACTTGCTGTGAGATTGTGAGCTGTAACTTTGCAAATAAATCAGATGTTGCCAACAGATTAATTTATGGACTTGTTTTTTCCCCTCCCTTAGTGCAAGGACTCTGCCTGGAGATGAGGTGCTAACTGGAAGCCCTTTGCCCCTTTGCCTTGTACTTTTTTACTGGTTGCTATGGAGATCAAGGAAGAAAAAAAAGAACGAAAGCAAAGCTACTTTGCCCGGTAAGGATATAATGATCCAAATTTATTTTATTTTACTAGCAGTGTGATGGATTCAAAACTCATTCATAGTCTATTCTATTACTTATCTGAAGTAAATTCCATTAGGTCTATTGAAGTATATTCTCAGGTAAGAGGGTATGTTATTGCTGTAATGCAAAGTACAGGTCATCTGTACATTTTTTTAAAAATTGGGCAACACACAAAGCAAATTATTGTTTAGTTCCAAAAGCCTTTATCAGCGCTTAACATGATTTACATCTGTTTTATAAACAGAAGTGGTCAAGCTTGAAGTCAAATGTTCTAATCCTATAAATTCTATTTTAGAATTAACTCAAACCCTACATTCTTACAACTGCTGTCATTATTATCCATAGAAAACATTCATAAACTAAAATAACTCCATGGATAATTTTTCACAAGATTTAGAATATTAATATGCTTCACTAGAGATAGGCATTAGCTAAGAAAAACCTCTATTATTCATATCAGTGGGAAAATATTTTATTAAATCTGTCAGCATGCTTATTATTGTGTTTTGGTTAAATAAGCTTAGGACTATGCTGCTGTGTGCCCATAAACACTTATTTGGTGTTTACCCAAATTTCCAAAATTCAATTTGGAAGAAATATGACTGCTAGAATTTTAATTGTTTTCAACCAACTTTTGTAATTCATGAACAATGAATTTCAATGTTACTCTTTTCTCCAGTAATGCCAAAAAATGACATTCAGTATTTTGGCATATTAAAATACATTTATGTTTTAAATATGATTAATGGCAAAATGGTATTGATTGAAGAATATCCTTCACAGATAGCTCTGACAACTGTGGTCCATTCTCTGTTGTCAGTGGCCATGTTGTAGAATAAATTGCCATAGAGTTAAGGAAACTCCCTTCTTATTATTATTATTATTATTATTATTATTATTATTATTATTATTATTATTATTATT
>NW_015386961.1:192290-197145 GCF_001527695.2 Protobothrops mucrosquamatus
GGATGATCTCACCCAGTGGCTTCATATAAATGTTGAACAGGAGAGGCGAGAGGACCGACCCCTGTGGTACCCCACAAGTGAGGAGCCTCGAGGTTGACCTCTGCCCCCCTGCCAACACAAATTGCGTCCGGTTCGAGAGGTAGGAGGAGAACCACTGTAAAATGGTGCCCCCCAACCCCTGTTACAGTTTAGGCTAGAGGTCCCCAAACTTTTGGGCACCAGGGACTGGTTCCGTGGAGAGAGGTTTTTCTGCAGACCAGGGGTGTGTGGTTTTGTGTGCAGCCTGCATCCCGTGGATGGGACTTTGCTTATTTGTGTGGCCCAGTTGCTGGCATGCTGCGGCCCAGTACTGGTCTACGGACCGGGGGTTGGGGACCCCTGGTTTAGGCGACAACCAGATATCCCTGTTTATGAATTGGTTCAGTTGTTTTATGTATTTGAGGATTGTAATTGTTCTAAAATGTATTGACTTGTTGTTTTAATGATTGTTTTAATTGTACTTCTGCTGTTTTACTAGATGTCTGTAATAGCTGCCGAAAGTGTTAAAGGAATGGATCTCATACAAATACCCTATGTAAATAATAAAGATCTGTTTTTCCTTTTAAACAGATTGTTTTCTTTCAGTTGTTTTTAGTATCAATAGGGAAGAAAGGCAATGGAGATCAGGACCATCTTCAGGTTAAACGTCACATATTTTTACAAGCTATTTAATTGCAGGATATTAGTAGAAACAGAAGGAAATCTGTGATTAGTCTTGCTGAAAGAATATAGCAACATTGCATGTAAAAAACACAAAATAATACAAGCATTGAATGGGAATAAAAGAGATTAACGTTAAAAATTATCCTACAAAAATTTAAAATACCAAATACTCATAGATGTGACAAGATTTTTAGATATTATACTGAGTGATAAATTATGTACTCCATCTTTCTTCTATCCCTCATTATGATTAGAAGCAAATATGAACAATTAAGGATGGGATAACTACATTTCTTCCTTTTCATATATTTGCCCTGGAGGCCAAAGTTAACTTTACTTCCACAGTTGGGAGTTCCTAAAGATTTTGTCTGTTATCCAGATTTTTGACAGCAGATTGGCCATATTTAAAATGTCCTTACATAAATCTATATTTGTTTTACTTTTTAATGTTTTATTGCGTGACATTAAATTCAATCTTACCATAAATTAAAGTCTTTTTGTGGCACATAACAACAATAAAAAAATCTCTAGGTATGCATAAAAACTTCTATGATGCTAATCAATATGCAATAATACGAGTTAGTTTAGTGCAGTGTAGTACTGTATAGTGCAGGGGTAGGCAACCTTTGCTCTTTTATGACTCGTGGACTTCAACTCCCAGAATTCCTGAGCCAGGAATTCCTGAGTCATAAAAGAGCAAAGGTTGCCTACCCCTGGTATAGTGGTTAAGGTGCTAGTGGTTAAGGTGCTATAATGGTTAAGGTGCTAGGAATCAGAAGACTGGGAGTTCTGATCCTGTATTAGGCATGAAAGGCCCAAGCATTTGGGCCAGCCATGCTCTTCCAGTTCAACCTACCTCAAATGTTGTTGCTGTGGGGAAAATAGGAGGAAGAAAAATATGTTTATTCCCTTGAGTTATTTATAAAATAATAATAAGGGGGAGGATGAAAATAAATATAATTCAGAATAAAATCAGTCCTAAAAACAACCAGAGCTAATTTACAATAAGGTCAAACTAAAAAGAACTGTCTGAAAGAGCGTTATCTTTTATATATTCCAAAATATCATTTATGATGAGACAAATCTAATCTCTAAGAAAAGGCTGTTCCATAGCATAGAAGTACTGCTGGAAAACTCTACTTCCACCCCTTGTAGCACTTTGTGCTGGTAGGGGATCACCGATTTATAAGTAGCCGTACTTTGAATGAGGCTTGCATTTCTGATTGTTGATCGTGAAACAAACAAAAATACCGCAGATCTGGAGTGACTAAGTGCTTCAGAAAAGGTGTTTTGGAACATGTCGGGGAATGAGTGCATTCCTGCTGAAAGTTCATGAAAATAGCTGCATCTTTTTTCCAGTTTTGTATGGGCTGCTTTGGGGAAGTTCCTGATACATCAGTTGTGGAAACAGATGCAGCTGCTTTAATGAACCACAGACAGGTATCCCCATGCATTCTGAAATACATGTTCCAATGTGCATCCAATCCATTATACAACTGCAATAAAATATTACCAGGGCTAGAATGCAAATTTTCTTATCCTTGTTACTTTACATTTCTGGAATGAGCAATTGTGGCATGACAACCATATGGTAGTGTAGAATCAAAAATAGCTTTTTGATACTATCACATATAAGGAAGAAGAACATATAGCAGTACAGTCTGTGAGGACCTGTTAGATTCATCAGCAAGAACTATGTGTATATAATAGTGGATAATTTACAATATTAAATTGCCATTATTCAACTGTTACCTTTATTCCACTGTTCTTTCCTATATGCTAAGTGTTTGTATCTCTTCCTTTCCCCCCCCTCTAGTTTGAAAAAAAAGAAGCTTGCTAAACAAAATGCAGATGTGCCACCTCCAAACACCTGTGGGACTCACATCTGTAAAACTCAGACTGAAAAAGGTGATGGGAGCAAAAACGTTTTAGGACAGACAAACAGTTCTCAAGAAAACTACAAGCATTCTGCAGAAAAGGAGGATTATGAGAAAAAAAAGAAAAAGAGCAGTCAACCAAAGGATATTAGGCGTACTGATCTTAAACGATATTACAGCATTGGTGAGTTTAATGCAAGAGCTTTGGGCTCATCCAAACTACTGCTTTGCCATGATTTTCCCCTATCCCAGAAATGGGAGGAAATTGTCCTGGCAGTAGTTCAGCTGACCCACAGGGTGACCCTAATGCAGCTCCAAAACAGGGATATGCCATACTTCGTTTTTTGTAAGAACTCTTTCTTTGTTATTTGTAAGAATAATGATTGGCATTTTAACTGGCTAAAATTCAGATGTCACCAACTGTGGAAAAAGACACTCCAGTTGCCATAAAGAATGGTTTGTAATGGCCAAATATTTTTTTTTCTATTTTTTTCTCCAACCTCCAGTCTCCCTAATGACCACTAGGTGGTAGCAAGGTCTCATTCGCCCTCCCTCTATCCTACTACATGGTCACCTGGTTTTGTGCACCCCAGATGCAACTACCTCATAGGTTTGCTTAATTCTGCAGGGAAAATAGACTTTGTATGGATCCTATAGCCAAGCGTCCCAAGGACGATTAGAAACAGCTGAGATGTTTGGAAAAGTTTTTTTTTAAAAAGGCAATGTAATTTGCTATTGGAATTATATTGCATTTTGCTAGCATAATTAATATGCTTATCATATATGCTGCAGCACAACCACTTGAACCTTCAAAAGGGTTTTGTTTCTGGGATGCAAACATGTTAAATATGATAATGCAGATGATGATATTTCTGCATAACTGACTGGCTGACAGAAAAATAATAAATTTGTGAATTCTATTTTTATATTTCTTTCTTTTTTTAAAATCTGTTTACTTTTGCAACGGAAACAGCACAGGTCTATTGTTGGAACAGAAATATGTAATATTGTGTGGTACCTTAGATTAGCTGTTGCTTGATAAATATTTCAATTTTATCCATAGTTGGTTTCTTATCAGATGCAATGACTTCTGCATAGACTGGATGAGTAATTATAAGTAGAAATTGAATCTAGACTAGGCATGTCAAACTGCCGGCCTATAGGCCGGATGTGTCATGCTGAAACTACGCCCACCCCATTGCCGGCAATGGGGAAAAAGTCACAATACGTCGCGTGACGTCATGTGACGTCGCGAGTTTGACATGCCTGATCTAGACAAATCTAAGGGTTTGGTAATACCTGAAAGGCATTTTCTATCTCAAACAGGTGTGTTCTTCTCAAGTCTGCACTTCAGGGAATTCTGTCCCTGAGTGTTTTAGGTCAATATGGAGCTAGGCATGTTGCTTTCATCTGTGAATAATTTCTGCATCCTTTCTTGGTGAGAGCTGATGTGGCTGTTGCTACCCATGTATTGTAATTTCCCAATTGAATTATTGTAATGTGATCTATAAGGATATGGCCTTAAAGCCTGTCCAAAAACTGTAGAATGTCTAAAGTGTAACAATCAGCCTTCTCCAATGGCTGCACATAAGATCTGGTTAAGTTGCACTGGCACTAAATTCTGTGAAAAGCTGCTTTGTATCAAAAAAGATCATAGATGTTTTCCAGAATAATAGTTATCAAATTGCTGCTTCCTTTCTTTTTTTGCAGAAAAAAAATCCCCTCATAAACAGAAATAATAGTTATTTTATCCTGTTCCTTATCCTGGCAATTTATGTGATTTATTGCTTTTCTCAAAGTATGTTTGGTAAAATTCAACTTCCTGTTTATATCCAGTAAATGTAGTTGATTTCCACATTGCTTTATCTTTTGTTCTAAATCTGAAATTAAGTTAAGTTTATGTCTTGATTCTAATTGCTTCAGATTATTCAGTAATGTATCCTTCTGTTTTTGTATGGCTTTATTTCTGTTTGATGCAAGTGAGATAAATAAAACTTTCATAAATGCTAGAGAAGCAACCCATATTGTAGATATGGGAATATATAGCGAGAGATAGAGATATATAAAGATAGATGTTTGCCAAACAAATAAAATAAAACGAACACCAGGGTAAAATAATCAAACTCTAGGAGTTTAATGTTACAGTACCAAACGCCAAGCTTTCGTCAGCATTCTGCTGACATCATCAGGGCTTAAACGGTCAGTCTATGGGAGAGTTTTATAGTTCGAACTTGGTCTGCACACGGCCCCTGGACCTCGTTACTGGTCCTGGTTGT